>NC_048577.1:12454829-12754829 GCF_013265735.2 Oncorhynchus mykiss | reverse complement strand
TACTATAAGAATGCCACTATGAACCCAACTACCTGCAGCTCTAATCAGTGATGGACTTCTTCCCCAAGCAAAGGACTTCATGCAGTCCTTTGTGTTCCTCTTGTGTTATTGTATCGATAAGAACCGTCTGTTGCACTTGGGGGTCTCTGTTTTGAAGACCGTGTTATAACTGATGAAACAACAGATCACCAGGTAACAGGTTACCATCCTAACCTGCTAGTCGGCATCATCCAGCTGCATTGGCTGTTTGGTAACGTTAGACTAGAACGTGCTTGTCAGCTATAAATCAAGATCAAAGTGGGAAGTTACACAGATGTATACAGTGCAATTCTAAGTTACAAACCCATTGACACATCTGTTATTTCTGGCTTTAGAGAGGCTTTTCCTATACAGTCTATGGACCTGAATGTATATTTTTCAACATTTAAACTGGTAATGTCATCTAGCAATTCCAAAATAAATCGTGTTCTGTATTTGGATGGATGAGAAGGTGCACCATACTTTTGTACTGTGTGGTGTGTATTGAGCAATTTATTTGTGTATTTCTAAAGGAATTTGTTAGGGCTTGTACTTTGTACTGTAAAGTATATGCTTTTTGTACTACCAAGGTTCTACCATTATTAAAACAACTGTTTTCTGAAGAATCTGATTATAAAGTTGGTGTTCACTCTGCAGGATTATGCACAGGTGTACAGAGCCTTCAGAAAGTATTCAAACTCCTTTTCCATATGTTGTTGTTACAGACTGGATTTGTCACTGGCCTACAGACAATACCCCATAACGTCAAAGTGGAATTATGTTTTACTAATTCATTCCAAATGAAAAGCTGAAATGTCCTAAGTCAATAAGTATTTTACTCCTTTGTTATGGCAAGCCTAAATAGGTTCAGGAGTAAAATTGAGCTAAACAAGTCACATAAATTGCATGGACTCTCCAATAAAAGTGTTTAACATGATTTTTGAATGATGCCCTTATTTCTGTACCCCACACATCTGGAAGGTCCCTCAGTCCAGCAGTGAATTTCAAACACAGATTCAACCATAAAGACCAGGGAGGTTTTACAAAACCTCACAAAGAAGGGCACCTATTGGTAGATGGGTAAAAATAAAAAACAGAGGAAAACCTGGTTGTCTGATTCCAACAGACACTGGGAGACAAATTCACCTTTCAGCAGCACAATAACCTAAAACACAGAGAGTTGCTTACCAAGAAAACAGTCAATGTTCCTCAGTGGCCTAGTTACGGTTTTGAATTAAATCAACTTGAAAACCTATGGCAAGACTTGAAGATGGCTGTCTAGCAGTGACCAACAACCAACTTGATAGAGCTTTTAATCGTTTAAAAAAATATATGTAACCATTATTTAACTAGGCAAGTCAGTTAAGAACAAATTCTTATTTACAATGACGGCCTACACCAGCCAAACCGGGACGACACTCGGCCAATTTTGCGGCGACCTATGGGACTCCTAATCACAGCCGGTTGTGATACAGCCGGCCGTAAAATATTGTACTATCCAGTTATTCAAAGCTCTTAGAGTCTTACCCAGAATGACTCACAGCTGTAATCACTGCCAAATGTGATTCTAACAGGGGTGTGAATGCTTATGTGACTGAGATATTTATGTATTTAATTTTCAATTAAATTTGCTAAAATGTTTGAAAACATGTTTTCACTTTGTCCTTAAGGGGTATTGTGTGTAGATGGGTGAGAAAAACAACAATTGAATACATGTTGAATTCAGGCTGTAACACAAACCGTAGAGTAAGTCAAGGGGTATGAATACTTTCTGAAGGCACTGTATGTGTGTGTGTGCAAACCTGCGTGTACTTGTGCATACGTGCGTTGGCGTGCATGTCCTCCCCTCGTGGAGGAGCTGAGTGAGTGAAATAGCATTTCTTAGAGAACTGTGGCAGGAAACAGTCTCAGACCCCCCCCTCTCCAACATCTGTTAATAACATTGGTCTGGATACTGTATAGCTTCTGACATGATTCAAATATTTCCGTCGTCCAGCTCCTGTCTGACTGACTGCGAACACACAAAGAGCCTATTCTTCAAAGCCAGGCCCCTGACACATGGCCTTCCTGTCTCTCTTAACCTGTTATACCAGGGTCGTATTAATACAGTATCAAACAGGAGGAAAAAAGACTGTAACAGGAAGGGATGACCACCTGAGCTTGTCCAATAAGAAAGGCTTGTTTTCATGATCATTGGCAAAAAAAAAAGTGTGGTGCACTAATGAATACATTAGTTACATGTAGACATAATGAGGTGTTGTTTCACCAGGCCATAATCCCAGCTCGTAACTCATCCAAGGTACACTAGTCTTGTCCTCTGGTTGTGCGTCATAGATACGGTCCAGAAATGGTCCAGAAATGGACATACACATGTATGGTAATAAAAGGGTTATAGGTTTCTAAAGCTGCACTCCAGTCTCCTTTCCAGTTCATTTGTCTACTTAACAAAAGGCATTTCTCAATAGGTGGTCCAGGGATCCTCATGACATGGGCAGGCAGGCCTTTCCTCTTCTGTTTTCCTTTGCCGATGACATCAGAGGGCACCATCAGACCAACTCCTTGAATGACCTCCTCCATGAACTTTACACTTGTGTCTAAAAAAAACACAATTTTAAGTAGAAATTCTGTCTGTTCTATAGATTAGGGTCACAGTTAGGATCATTGAGTTGTCCTCTTTACAGTGAATACTATGTTTCACAAACAACCCCATGAGATCTATTTACTAGACATTTAAGTCAATCCTAATAATCTACCCAGGTTTAACATGTAAAGATCATTAACCCCGTAGAGTGAAGTGTCTTTTGTTAGTATTGTGAGACTTTAAACACCTCTGGGTTATCTGTTTCTATAGCGATGGCTTTCAGGTTATTAGACGGTTCACAGTGAATAACACACACACACACACACACACACACACACACACACACACACACACACACACACACACACACACACACACACACACACACACACACACACACACACACATACACACCAGACACGTGTGGATGATTTATGAGTCTACTATAGAAGCAGCGTAGTGTACAGCATACAGTAACATAATACCAGCTGGACTGAAAAAACAAATCTATTCAATACTAATACCACACAGTGTACTGTACATACAGTTTACCACAAAACAGATTAATCATCCCCCTCTGTCTGTCTCTTTGTCTCTCTTTCTCTCTCATTTTCTCATTCTGTCTGTCTCTCCCTCTCTCCAGTTGTTACTATGGCTCTTAAAACATGAGAGAAGTATTGTGTGGTTGTAACCTGCGAGTTGATCTAACTTGGATACATAGATCAAACACATAATCTGACATACCGGTTTTCCACGATACGATGACCACATAGAAGACCAACAGCAAACGTTGGTATGGTATATACCGTAGGCATATAGGTTTCCCCACTTGTTAGCACCACCCTTTGCCACTACCTCCATGAACATGACCATGTTCTGAAAGATGTCAAAGGTCGGTGAACCCTAACGTTAGCCTCCTTCCTGGGGCACTGACCCCTGTGCTGCAGGACTGTAAAATCGATTCCCCGCAGCTGTTCTAAGGTCTCTTATGCACAACAAAGGAGCAAGTTGTACCCAGGATAGATGGCGAGGTAGAGACTCCCGTGAATCTGTCTCAGGAATACCCAAACACTGGCCCTGGGCTACCTTTCCTTCCTGCAGTGGAATGGCAGAATGGGCCATGGATAGACTGAATTAACACAGATGAGTTGCTAGTGTCACACAAATGAAAGCTGATTTCAGAATTGTCTCCCAAGGCTCAATGTGATGTTATTGGAATGAAGGTGTATTGTTCATCACTAATGAAGTGTGAACATTCATTTTCCTTCAAGCATAGACATTAACATTTGGAATTTGGACCTGAATGAGTTTCAATATGGTCTCTGCTGCAATATTACGTTTATTAAAGGTCCAATGCAGCCGTTTTTACCTCAATATCAAATCATTTCTGGGTAACGATACTGTGATTGTTTTCAATTCAAATGGTCTTTACAGAAACAAAAATAGCTTCTTAGCAAAGAGCAAATTCTCAAGCAAGAATTTTGGTAGGACTGTCTAGAAGTGGTCTGAGTGGGGAGCGGAAAACTGAAAACTAGCTGCTATTGGCAGAGAGGTTTGGAAGTCTTTCTTATTAGTTTATTAACTAATTTACCGACTGTCAGGAAAAAACTCCATCCCGCCAAAACATACTTTTCAAACAGCTTTTACACTAAAAGGGCATTATCATAATTTTTACAACTTCAGAGTATTATTCAACCTAATATTGTTTAATTATATATAACACAGGGAAATCATGTTTTTGACTGCACTGGGCCTTTAAATACCTTCTCTGCAAAGAGTGGTTTCAATCACCTTAGCTCTGTGGTGGTTATTGCCAGTTAAGATGTTCTGTCTCTGAATTATCAACAGCATTGATGTGCAATTCATGTCTAAGACATGTTTTCCCCCTCGTAGATCCTGTTCCTAAAGGCCCCAGGTAATTGGAGAATGGAGATATGAGATAATTGGATGTTAGGGACAGATCGCAATTTACTGGGGGGGAGGGGTGGTCGAAAATAGGGGTGGGTTGTCAAACTTTTGTTTTGCTTTGGGGAGGATTGTGTTTTGTTTTTTTGGGGACGGGGGAGGGTAGTGCGTTTTCTTCCTGGTTTACATTCACTCTTTTGCAGGTTTTACTACATTATTTCTTCAATCCTAGCCAAATGTCCTAATCTGCTTGCATGCACCTCCCCTATATCAAGAGAATAGTGGATTGTTTGCCCGGACATGCAATAGGCATCAATGCTCATGAAAGAACAGTGAAAACGTAACACACAGCTCAAAACTCTTCCCTATTGATCTTGTTTAGGGACAATAGAATTATCCTACCTAAACTTCTATCAAAAAAAGGTGCTGTCTGGAACCTAAAAGGGTTCTTCTGTTGACCTAATAGAAGAACCATTTGAAGAAACCTTTTTGTTCCATGTAGAACCCTTTCCACAGAGGGTTCAACATGGAACCCAAAAAGGTTCTACCTGAAACCAAAAAGGGTTGTTCTATGGGGACAGCCAAAGAACCCTTTTGGAACCCCTTTTCTCTAAGAGTGTAGACTCGCCTATAACACAATGAATAATTGCATTATTGTTTTCAAGTGAGTACAACATTCTAGCCTACTCTGTGATTTGAATGTTTCATTTGATTTGGATCAGTTGTGGTTCTACTCTCGACAGTTTATAAGGTCTAGAAAGGCACAGTAGCAGGCCAGTCTGGCTTTATTTTGTACTTCTGATATTGAATGCGCTGTCTGCTGCAGATCATCATTCTCCCAAGTCATCCTATAATAATTGTCCCATGTGCTCCCGGCAGGCCCAGTTATTCAGGAAAGTTTAACACATGTTCTGCCTCCTCACGAATCTGAGCTATTCCTTGCACACCTAGAACCTAACGCTTCAATGTATTGTGAAGAATAGCAGGCTTTTCTTTGACATTTTAGTGACAGAGAGCATGGCTAGGAAGGCCCCACTAACACACACACACTCATGAAGAAGTTTCACTTGCACCCACGCACGGAGCATAAAGAAGAAGGAATATTTAAAGAAAATGGACAGACTCTAAAGAAGAAGAAGAAGGAGAAAAAAATGGTACAGATATTTATTAAGATGATTATTGAATGTTGAATGTTAAAGTTTGAATGTTAACGGTTGAATGTTAAAGGTTGAAAAATGATTAAAGGCGATAAAGGTAATGTAGTAAGCTGGTTAATAATGTTATAATGTTGTTTGTTTCAACGTACAGCACATTTGGATTATGTTGAAGAGGCTTGGAGGACAAGGTTTGATAAAATATGATCATGATTAAATGTTATAAATGATATTTAAAATGTTGGGTGTTCAAGACATAACTGGAGTAATAAATTAGACTGGAGTAGGATTAGAATTGAGTGAAGTTAGAAGGGAATAAGAAAGGTTCATGTTTAAAAAAAATAACGTTTTAAAAGGTAATGTTAATGAAGTATATTAAGGGTGGAAACCCTCAGGTCAGAGCAGCCAGGGGAGGCAAGGAGGGGGGTGGGGGGGGGACATCCTGTGGAGGCGCACCTCTTGCCTCGGCGAGGATAAGGTGGGGGCTAGTGGGTGCTGAAAAAGCACCTTTTGAGAAATGGCCACATTAGGTGTCAACCACTGAACGCGTCATCGGGGCATGTGTTAGCCACGATGAGCTAGCAGAAGATGAGGAGTATGGTATAAAAGAGGCAAGATTTTAGGGAGAGGTACGACTCTCTTTGAGCTTGCTAGAATAACATGTTGCTGGCTGGAAGAAGATGTTTTCTGTAGCTATTTAGTTGAAGATAGATTTTGAGGTTTAGGTTACCTAATTGATAGAAGTGTTAAGAGTTGTTTTGACACCAACTGATGGACTGATCATCCTGAGGGGGAGACAAAAATATGTTTATCAGTTGTAGAAGGTAAGAACACGTTTTTCTTGTTATTAAACACTGTGCTTCTCATAATAAAAGACAAAAAAAGACAAAAAGACATTGTAAAAGACAATGTATTGGCACTCCAATAAGGGTTTAGTTAAGGGCGCCGGAGGAATGTATCAATTTAATCCGAGATTCATTTTCACTTGTCATTGATTGGTGATATTAATTTGGTATTTTTATGCCTGTTTCCGGAATTTTGAATAAACGTGCTTTATTGTTCTGAAACCCTGTGTCATCAAAGAGTCATACAAGTGCATGTCGTTTTACTCTGGGGGTCTGAAATTGACTTGATTAATTTAGGATTTTTAACATCTGGTTAATTAGTATATCGGGAACTCGAGTGGCTGGAATAAAGGAACCTGAGTGCATTGGTAGGTGTTGTAAGAGGGGTGTCTCTGGGCTAAACCAACCCAGAGGAGGTCGACCGACCGGCTCATAGTGTGCTGAAGTTGAAGCTCTGGCCCGGACAATCCTGAGAAGGCACCGGGTTTATAAACTCATGGTGACGGAGCGTAAGCACTCAACTTTGGGGATAGCCCACTTTACTGTAGAGTTTAAAGAACTGTCCCTAGCTGTACATTAGCTCAGTGGTAAGGCAGAGCTGCATCTATCAGATCCAGAGGCGCAAATTTGGTTTTAGAAGTGGGATGGACATAAAAAAAATATATTTTAAATCCAGTCGGATAAACGCTCCAAACAGCCTACCTGACCGCTCTGAGGCGTCCGCATGGTCCTAAAGCACACCGGTTGCATTCCATTGATAAAACTGGGGGGGACAAAAATGCCTCCCCAGTGAAAGTTGCGCCCCTGATCAGATCTGTAGGGATTCATGAGGAATAACTGCCATTGGGTAGGCAGGGGCAAGTTGAATTGTTGATCCTGCATAGGTGGTATTTTAGCTTCGACAATAGCCTAAATATTTATAAATAAACGTTTTAAATGTATTACCTTTTATATGTAGCATAAACACAACCAGTCACAATGCTTTAGTATGATTAGGCTACTTTAAAAGTCTCCTGTAGGCAGTATCCTGTAGGCAGTATCCTGTAGGCAGTATCCTGTATGTAGTATCCTGTAGGCAGTATCCTGTAGGCAGTATCCTGTAGGCAGTATCCTGTAGGCAGTATCCTGTAGGCAGTATCCTATAGGCAGTATCCTGTAGGCAGTATCCTATAGGCAGTATCCTGTAGGCAGTATCCTGTAGGCAGTATCCTGTAGGCAGTATCCTGTAGGCAGTATCCTATAGGCAGTATCCTGTAGGCAGTATCCTATAGGCAGTATCCTGTAGGCAGTATCCTGTAGGCAGTATCCTGTAGGCAGTATCCTGTAGGCAGTATCCTGTAGGCAGTATCCTGTAGGCATGCACACACTCATCCAAAATAGAACTCCAGCATCCTCAAAATGGCTTGACATTGATAACCTTTACCTTTACTTTACCCTGCGAGTAAAGTAGCTTACAAGTCTGAGAAAATGTTTCAACACATCATGAAATAAGTTATTATGACCTTCACAGGGCGGTGAAAGTGCACAGAGACGAGGTTGGTGCTCCTTTTAATACATATCGAGGGTCTTATTCTGGTGACATGATGATCGATGCTTGCCATTTGACAAATAAAAATAATCTCGCACTTTGGTCCTTAATAATCTCCTCATGTAGTAGGCTATAGCTGCACTGTATCTGCCAGCTGTTGGCTAGACAAAACCATCAGTATGCCTGGAGTTGAAAATGCAATGGAAACCCATTTAGCTTGTATTTGCATTCAGTACATGGGAATTGAACCTCAAAAGGTATTTTTATGTGCATTACGTATTTACACTCAGATTTTCATCTGCAACAAGTCAATTTGGTGGAAACACAACTCTGATGGGAAAATGCTCCAGTTTTTTTGTAAGCATCATAGCCTACACCCCCAAATGTGCTCTTCAGCACCATTCTCTCACGCCTTGCTCGCAGGTGCGCCTACTGCTGAGGAGAGAGAGCAGCAGAGGAGCCTTGGCCTCGGCTACTGTTGATTGTCAAGATGGAGGCATTTTTCATTGAAGTAAAACAAAAGTTAGAGGGAAAAGAGTATACCTATAGTGAAAAGCCAACAAGGGGAATTTAATATAAGTTTTAATATTGGGGTGGACTAAGATGGGAGTAATACAGGCTACTGCGCAACTCCCTATTCAGGTAGGAGGATATTTTGGAAGTTACATTATTTATAATAATTTGTTTGATTATCATTATTATTATTGTATGTCATTGATATTATTGTAAGCCTATTCATGAATCAAAGCCAGTTATTTAAATATGCTAAACCTGTTTTGTTTAATTCTGTTGAGACATTTTCATTGGCTAAATTCAATTCAATCTGTCTTTTTAATTGTGTGCTCTGTATTTAGTTTAGATAGGTCATAAGTAGGTCTGTTGTAAAACATGTAACATTAGCCTATTTCTGTCATTTTTGGGTATAGTAGGCACTTGTCTTTGTTGGTAATTGCTGCAATATAGCCTGTTCAAAAATGTTGTGAAGGTTTAAACCAGTTAAACCTGCAAGTGTTTTGTTTAATTCTGTTGAGCCATTTTCTTTGGCCAAATTAAGTTCCCACTATAATGCTGTGTTTGCCACAGTACAACAGCCTGCTTGTATTTCCCCTATAAACAATGGCTTGACTTACTTTTGACATTTCCCTAATAAAGTTTAGAAATGTTTGTGAAGGTTTGGAGTGGCTATTATTAAGCTTTAGCCACTGCAAGCCTATGATATAAAGGCAGTGTGATATAAAGGCGCTTCAACTGACACCGACAGTTGAACTTGAGGTGAGGAAGAATGTTTCAGGCCTACTAGAGTTACTCCTATAATCTAACAATATTATGCTTATCTTTATACAAAATATTATAATAAAAAATGTAAGAATTTGCCTCCTTCTGTATGTCTATATCTGTATAGCAGATGCAATAGCCATCTGACATAAAGAAATGCATTGGTGTCGTAGCATGTAGCATAGCTCTCTCTGGAGCTAGGCCTAAACTTCACTTCCTATATATAGGCTAGATATACAGTACCAGTCAAAAGCCGCCATTGGACTCTGGAGCAGTGGAAACACGCTCTCTGGAGTGATGAATCACGCTTCACCATCAAGGTCCGACAGATGAATCTGGGTTTCGTGGATGCCAGGAGAACGCTACCTGCCCGATTGCATAGTGCCAACGGTACATTTTGGTGGAGGAAGAATAATGGTCTGGGGCTGTTTTTCAAAGTTCAAGCTAGGCCCCTTAGTTCCAGTGAAGGGAAATGTTAACGCTACAGCATACAAAGACATTCTAGACTATTCTGTGCTTCCAATTTTGTGGAAACAGTTTGAGGAAGGCCCTTTACTGTTTCAGCCTGACAATGCCTCTGTGCAAAGAGAGGTCCATACAGAAATTGTTTGTCGAGATCGGTGTGGAAGAACTTGACTGGCCTTTACAGAGCCCTGACCTCAATCCCATTGAACACCTTAATGATGAATTAGAACGCTGACTGCAAGCCAGGCCTAATCGCTCGACCTCCCTAATGCTCTTATTGCTCAACGGAAGCAAGTCCCGCAGCAATGTTCCAACATCTAGTGGAAAGCCTTCCCTGAAGGGTGAAGGCAGTGATAGCAGTAAAGGGGGGACCAACTCCATATTAATGCCAATGATTTTGGAATGAGATGTTTGGCAAGCAAGTGTCACGGTGTTCACATACTTTGGTAATGTAGTGTATTTTATATAATTGTAAATATGGCATCAAAATGTTGGAAATCTGATTTTCCATAGCTGATCTTTCATTGTCTGCAAACGTAGTATGAGCATGTGCTACAACGCAATTAGACAATAACAACCGCCAATTCACTCTGTAGAACACCAGGCAGGATCAACTAGGAAATAATCGTGTAATGCGAGCACCCACGTCCTGGGGTTGTGGATGCGAGGAATAAAATATTTGGGACAAGGAAATGGGGTAAGTGTATTGTGTGCCCAGCATAACAAACTAAGCTTTTAGTGCCACCTTGTGGCTCCGTTCTGGAATTTACAGTACTTGCTGGAATTACGTATTTTCTCTAGGCAGAACACTGCCCAGGGGAGAACAATATGTATTGGTGTGTCAGCACCTTCCGCACCTGGAACAAGCCGTATATATTACGTGTCCAGTTGTACAATAATCATATCGTGATATCGTGAAATTGAATGGAAAATGTACACAAAGGTTCAAATCCATGGGAATATGAAGTGAGCTATATCAGGTGAGCCATATCATAATATGTTATTATGGGGTTGTTGAATGTAACAAAATGTATATTTTCATATAGGCCTATTCAACTGAACAGCTGTCTATTTCAGAATGACGTCATTCATTCAAAGAAAAATATGCATTGTCAGTGTAAAAGATAGCTCCATTCATTCAATCTACTGTAGCTTATTGTTATGATTCATTCCGTTTTCCCTGTGCTTTGTTTCTGTGTGAACTTGTAACTCAGCTTTATTGAAAAGTGCATAGCCAGCACTTCATTCAAAGCTTTATTCCTTATTTCTGTAAAGTGCACACACGTTTATTTAACAGATTGTACAATTTCGTCGAATACGGCTTTCTAATATATATTTTGAGAAAATTGGGCTAATTGTGTCAATATTTGATTGTCAGAAGCGCGTTTAGAACGACGCAGAACTAGTCCCGCTTCCTTTATTCTAAGAACTCCTCTTCCGTAAAAGTCCCCTCCCTCCGCTCGCGGTTCACCGCTCATGCATGTCTATGGAGGCCAGCAGACTCGTATTGAGGCCCACTCTTATTTTGGCAGTGAGAATCAGTTTCGTACAATGCTTAGTCATGGTGAGTTACAGCTTTCCCCCGTTCCTATGTGGCGCACAGACAGCGATGGAACTATTCAGCTATGTGAGTCTATTTTACTATTAAGAAAGCAGATCACGATTGATTTTGAAGATATATAATATTAGTGATTTTGTCGCGAGAATGTTAATGTTCATGAATGATGTTTCCGATTCCAATCGGCAACCTTTTTTCCCCCACGAATCGAGTCGACACCAATAATGCCAGGCAGTTACTGACAGCGAAGCTAATTTTGATTGCCTGACAATGTTTTTCACAGCGTTTGCTTTTAATAGCCGTGGTGTTTTGTTGCTATAGCCTAATAGTACATCGACTGGTTGCCTAATGGTCATATTTGTTGTGAACGAGTAGTGAAGTATTAACGTCCGTGCATGCCAACACTTCAATGTGTTTAGCTATAACAGTTACAAGTGTGACTCACCAAGCAAGCTAAATGTATCACTGTAGCCTATTTGTTGGGAAATCGCCATCCCTTTGTCTGAAATCTGTAGCAAAATCATATGGTGCTATATATTTGCGCGGTAAGCACTTTCTTTATGTCCGTTTACGTAAGGGACTCTTGACTTCTGGGTCATGTTTTGGTACACGCAGTTCCGTAATTTGCTCCCTCATCACAGTCAGTTACAGTCCACGATAAGATGAGTCACTGGCGAAGGCGCATTGCCAGTCCCTATCAATCTTGTTTGAAATAAGCCTTCGTTCTTAATACAGGTGGGCATTGTTTCAGATAGTTTAGGAAAGGTTAGGCTACCGGTAGTCGATCGGTTTGTCGTTCGTCTAGTGTCAATATATATCCAAATGTGAAATGTCTGTCTAAATTAATTATTTAAGAAGCGCGAGAAAGTTATGGGATCGAGTTACTAGTGTAACTCCGATTAAGCAACAATACAGATTTCCCCAGACAATCCAGCAATTTTGTAGTCTACTTTGTTGCATGTGCGTATCTCTCATGTCGTACATAAAATTGAAACCTATTGTCGTTCTCTGCGAAGTAACGTTATCGTATTTGGCGCGGAGAAAGTGACTACTTTAGGCCGGGGACTGTAGGCCCGTTGAGGGATATCTGTAGTGTAAATCCCAGTAATATGGATATCTTCCATACAGGCTTCCAGCGTGATCTGCCCAGAAGTGTGTAGCCGTACATTGACTACGAGGGCAGTTTCTAATTTACAAAGCTGGTCCCATGAATTGCAAAGAGTTATGGGATATTAGAACCCCGTTGTCTTAACATTGTAATCTTCAACCTACACGCTAACTAGCTGGCTAGATGTTTTTGTTGTCTTGCATTAGCTTCAATTGCAATTTTTCACCAACCTTATGATCTGCTTCAGACCGCTTGCGTTCTGCCTAAGCAGCGAAGCTACTATGCTTGAGCTGGTCCCATGGTTGATTCAGAGCGGTAGACCCTTTGCATTATTGTGACTCCATTGTCTTAACCTTCCTATCTTAAACCTAAGCATGGGTACACTCAACATGTGACAGTTAGTGGAGGCTCCTCAAAGGAGTGAATTTCGTAAAAATAGAGACATTAAAGGTAACCTTTTTAGATAACACTAAATATATTCACGAAAATGGATTAAAACACAAGGTTTTGCAATGAAGGTCGACAGTAGCCTCAAAAGCACACTGTAGAGTAGCGCCATGGTGTAACCGGAGGACAGCTAGTTTCCGTCCTCCTCTGGGTACATTGACTTCAATACAAAACCTAGGAGACTTATGGTTCTCACCCCCTTCCATAGATTTACACAGTAACAACTTCAGGTTGAAGGACCTCATCCGATCAGAGCTCTTGAAGCATGAACTGACTTGTTGTCCACCAAATCAAAGGATCAGATAATTAATCTGATACTGGAAGCATAAACTACAGCTAGCTAACACTGCAGTGCATAAAATGTGGTGAGTAGTTGACTCAAAGAGAAAGACAATAGTTGAACAGTTTTGAACAAATTCATTTCTTAAAAAATGAATAAGCAAGCGAGAGCTAGCTATATTTTGTTGTATTTTCTCCACTTTCACTTACTTAGTTAGCGAATGCAGCTAGATAGTTTAGCCTACTCAAGCACACAGCTCAAACAGAGAGTGATGCCATGTTAGCTAGCAGGCTATGGCTATCCAACATTGGAACTTTTTTCCAAGTCAAGGTAAGCTTTTGGTTTGATTAATTTATTGCCACTGGAGCCGGCAGGTGTAACTTCTAAACTGCTTGCTGACTGTACTGCATGATTTGTAGCGATTAATATGCGTTAGTTCTAGTAGCTATGTTGTTTATGAGTATGATGTTTGCTAATATGATGACAAAGATGTAAGCTGTGTGTAGTGGTTATGATGGTTTGGTTGGGAAAGGTTTTTTCACCTGGTCACAGACTGCTGATGTGTTGTGCACTGAAGTCCACAAACAAAGGGGGAAAATTGAGAGGAGGAGAGCGCAAAGATGTGAGAAGGAATTAACAAGCAAAGTGATCATGTTGATTGTATGTGGCTCCTTTGAAAGTGAACTGTGTTTGCGTGTGATTTGGGGTGTATTCATTCTGCCGATTCTGTTGAAAAACGTTTCTTAAACAGAAGCAAACGAAATGGGGATAAACACCTGAATTTCTCCAATAGAAACTCATTTGCAACTGTTGGAGTAATTATTACACCCTAAATCAGCTAGATGCAGGCAAGAGAGTGCAGGCGGTATTGAATGTGTCAATGTCTGGAACCTTGATTATTCAAAATTTTCTCTCGACTTGTGCTCCCTACGTTGTAAACTTTCATTCATAGGCTAGTGTGTAGCAACCTCATGATGGGTATAGGGACAATTTGAGTATCGTGTAGTAACCTAAACCTATCAATGTTACATTGAGCTGGGTGAATGGAATGTGAATGACAGTCATCCAATATGCTGTAATAGAAATAAGGCTATGCTCATAATAAAAAAAATGTCCTCCCTCATCATAAATGGCACCGACAGCTACTGCTGCCAGTCCACCCATTATGACTTGAATGGGGACGCCCGTTCTATTCATTCTATTTCTATGGTACCACCACAAGTCATGGGACTGATATTAGCTTTTTCTGCGCATAATGTTCAAATCATTTATTTATAAGTGACTTTGTTGAGCTTCACAATCAATTTGAGATATTTTCCCATGATGTGAATGGGATTTGTGCCACAAATACTAAAATGCGGAATGTGGAACCAGTGCCAGGGAAACTAAACTAAAGCATGAATTGCTGTCATAACTTGTCCATAGACTGCTTACAGGGTAAGGAAACCATTGTCATTTTATAATTTGGGTCAACTAACCCTTTAATGATTTCCCTTGTACCTATTGCTGCGTTCTCGTGCTAGTCCTATCAAAGAAACTGACATTTCCAACTTGTTAACTGCTTGAACGAGGCACGTGTTTAACTACAACCATTTAGCAAGTCAGAAATTGTGGAGTTTCCTAGTTCCGACTAGCACGTGAATGGGGCGCATGTTTGTCCTTTTTAACTGCAGGCTTTTCTTTGGGTGCTGAAATCTGTTGTTTTTGATTAAAAACGTCATTTTATGTGACGTCTGTCAAATTGCACCCCGTAATCGACAGTCTTTCGATGGAGTAGGAAGTTACGACTTCAAGCGTGCACCACAACACGATACTTTTATAAATATCCATTCTTTAACGCTTACTGTGTACCTGTGCTTGTCCTGATTGTTATAGAGTTGTCAGTTGAATTTGGAATTAATATTTTGATAAAATTGCATTCAATACGTCCGCTTCCAAAACTGAAAGTCTGTCCGGCCATGATGGGCTGCACCTTATCAGTTAACAAATAGCTCCCTTGGCAGGGTTCATGTAAAATGCTACTTTTATAAATAAAATAAAGATTTGAGTATTTCACTCAGTTTTTTTGTTAAACAGAAAACCCAAACATATGGCAGCAGATCCACAAGGTCTGCCATGAGAGGTGACTGTATAGTTCCCTTAAGGAAAAGCACCTTTAGTAAATCCGCTTTCTCTGTGAGAGCTTCCCATGTCTGGAATACACTGCCATCAGACACACATAACTGCACCACCTATCACACTTTCACAAAATGTATGAATACATGGCTAAAGGTCAATCAGATTTGTGAACATGGTCCCTAGATGTATATTGCCACTTTCCATGTTGTCTGTAGCTTGTGAGGTGTGGAAACACTTTGTTGCTTTTATGAATTTTGCCTTGCTGCTTTTTGTCCTATGTTGCTCTGTCTGTATGCTATGTCTTGCTTGTCCTATGTTGCTCTGTCTGTATGCTACGTCTTGCTTGTCCTATGTTGCTCTGTCTGTATGCTACGTCTTGCTTGTCCTATGTTGCTCTGTCTGTATGCTACGTCTTGCTTGTCCTATGTTGCTCTGTCTGTATGCTACATCTTGCTTGTCCTATGTTGCTCTGTGTGTGCTCACTGCTCAATGATTGTCTCTATTGTAATTGTTTTTAATAACCTGCCCAGTGACTGTGGTTGAACATTTGCCGGCTGGCTAAAACCGGCACTTTTACTGAAACGTTGATAACTGTGCACTGTCCCTGTAAAAAAAAAAATAAACTCACTCGATAGTAAACCACGAAAAGCTTGCAGCTACACAGAACAAACATAGGTACAAGGAAACAATTAAAGAATTGACATTTTTACAAGTATCGACTGATGGTGACTCGATGTAGTTGGAGGTAGCCTAGAGTCCACCTACACTTGTCGCAACTCAACTCCATCGAGATGTACACTGAGTGTACAAAACATCAAGAGCACCTGCTCTTTCCATGACAGATGGACCAGGTGAAAACTATGATCCCGTATTGATGCTGCTTGTTAAATCCACTTCAGTCAGTGTAGATGAAGGTTAAAGACCAGAAGGATTTTTAAGCCTTGAGACAATTGAGACATGGATTGTGTATGTGTGACATTCAGAGGGTGAATGGGGAAGACAAAATATTTAAGTGCCTTTGAACAGGGTATGGTAGTAGGTTTGTGTCATGAACTGCAACCCTGTTGGGTTTTTCACGCTCAACAGTTTCCCGTGTGTATTAAGAATGGTCCACCACCCAAAGGACATCCAGCCAACTTGACTCCAATGCTTCTCACAGTTTTGTCAACATGGGCCAGCATCCTGTGGAACACTTTTGACACCTTTGTAGAATCCATGCTTCGACAAATTACGGCTGTTCTGAGGGCAGAAGGGCAAATCAATATTAAGGTGTTCTTAATGTGTTGTGCACTCGGCGTATATATCACCGTTGAGTAAACTCCGCTAGTTGAGGGGGTGAGTTCGTCCATGATGAGTACACTATGTGAGTTGTCAGAGTGAGTGTTGAGCAACAGGCTACTATTAAACTGTGACATATCTTTCTCAAGAAACTGTGAGGGATAGGCCTTCCATGAGATTTCACACAACAGACACACAAATAGGTCTACTTACCACTAGGCCTACTACTGTTGCTGTGTATCCTACATCTAGTTAGAACTCCTACATCTCCTCGTTAAGCTAGAACTCCTACATCTCCTCATTAAGCTAGAACTCCTACATCTCCTCGTTAAGCTAGAACTCCTACATCTCCTCGTTAAGCTAGAACTCCTACATCTCCTCGTTAAGCTAGAACTCCTACATCTCCTCGTTAAGCTAGAACTCCTACATCTCCTCGTTAAGCTAGAACTCCTACATCTCCTCGTTAAGCTAGAACTCCTACATCTCCTCGTTAAGCTAGAACTCCTACATCTCCTCGTTAAGCTAGAACTCCTACATCTCCTCGTTAAGCTAGAACTCCTACATCTCCTCGTTAAGCTAGAACTCCTACATCTCCTCGTTAAGCTAGAACTCCTACATCTCCTCGTTAAGCTAGAACTCCTACATCTCCTCGTTAAGCTATATTTCCTAGTTAAGCTAGAACTCCTACATCTCCTCGTTAAGCTATATTTCCTAGTTAAGCTAGAACTCCTACATCTCCTCGTTAAGCTATAATGGGTAACTAACTATACATTCCTGCAATGCAGTGCCTTTTCTTACCCCAGGAAGTATCACTTCTTCTTTAGTGTAAAATGTAGAATCCAAAAGGATTTAAATATAAGGTCAGGTGTCCTTTTACCTTAAATATGGATATTGAAACTGAATTTGAATGCATTTGGAACTGTTTTCTTAGTGGATGTAGGTGTTTTGCCATGTCTCTGGGTGTTATTCATCAACTTCCACAATAAATCTAGATAATTAATCTTCATTTTTTTATAGTCCTAGTTAAATTCTCTCAACAATGTTTTTTTTCATGATTATTGTATTTTATTAAAGATTGTCTGTGTATCCCTGATATCCCCTTTTCACCCCGTTAGTTTGTTGTAATTCTCCATTTAAGAAAACAACCCCTTCATTTATTTGGTGATTAAACAACAGCGCAAAGCTAAATAAATATAAACACTCACTTGGATCTATTTGTCCATGTTTCATGTTAGTCTGTATGTCCAACTCATAAATGTTAAAATATGTTTGATGTAGAAGTAATTTAAGCTCAATCTTGCTCACTCACAGTGCGATGGCTAATTTAGGCTCAACATTTCCACCCTGTTAGGATTATGCTCCTAACCGGTTAAAAAAAAAATATTAAGTGCCTGAGCTTGACCAATATGTTTATCTGAAAGTCAAAAGTCCTTTTTCTGAACTTTTTTCTAAAGTTACAAGGTCCAAAAGGCACTGCATTGTAGGAACGACCCAACTTGACTTTAGTTAGGCCTACACACACTGTAATAATATATCAGACAGTGTCCAATGTAAGCATTGTCTTCATTACAGAGAATGGTCAGAGAACCACATAATATTAGTCTAATCTTGGTTTCACTTCAGTGAGTTGTACAGGATTTCATGTGATATAGAGGGAGGGTAGTAGAATTACCTAGATAGAACTGTAGGTAGGCAGACCATACAACTAAGGCTGCGCCCAAATGGCACCCTGTTCCCTACACTTTTAGGAAAAAAATGGTTCCAAAAGGTTAATTCAGCTGTCCTCATAAGATAACCTGTTTTTGGTTCCAGGTAGAACACTTTTGGGTTCCATGTAGAACCCTTTCCACAGAGGGCAATACATGGAACCCAACATGGTTATACATGGAACCAACAAGGGTTCTTCAAAGTGTTCTCTTATGGGGACAGTCGAAGAACCCTTTTATGTTCTAGGTGGCACCTTCTTTTCTAAGAGTTTACATAGTGCACTACTACTAGAGTCCAATAAGCCCTGGTCAAATGTAGTGCATTATATAGGGAATAGGGTGCCATTTGGGAGGCATGTAGAACAGGTAGGCCAGAACTTGTCCTCCAGCCCTTCAGTTCAGCCAGTCAGTTCTCTTATCTGCTTGTACAGGTAATCATTATGTGCAAAACGTAACATTGCAGTTATGTTACCCACTCAGGCCAGAGCAGCTGCAATAACACGATAACAATTGTTGCTGAGTAACTATGACTCTCTCTATAGTGACTTTTTTTGTGTATTGGCCTAGTTGTGAACGAACAGGCTTAACACCTGTATAGCCTGTAGCTTACTTATTCGTGTGTGTGTGTGTGAGGTTATTTTCCTACTCTCCACTGCTGTAGCCAGATTGGTCACAGGACAGTCCAGGGAAGAAAAAAAAACACTCAGTCACGATGACTAATTCAATTCTGGCCTAATTTAAGTCACTCACTCCGTCTTCCTCAGTAGGAAAGTACGTCACTCGGATCAGACTCTCGACTAGTGGTTGGGCTATCTTACCCACTCCCCGCCAGAGCTGGGTTCAGACTCTTACAAACCTTTCAAATACGCTGAGCATTTGCTCTAGTCTGCCTGAAGAGCCAGATGGGTGGGGTTTGCACTTTTGAGACATCTCTATTGGTTCCATTGCCGCAGGTACGCTCAATCAAGCATAGATGCAATATTTGAAATTATTTCTAATGGTATTTGAACCCAGGTCTGGGGAGGGACTCTGCATTCCCTTGTGTGGAATCTGTGGAGACACCCAAGCTCTCCTAGAGCTGTGATGTTGTCTAAAAGCACATTGACTCTAGTCACAGTGACTAAGAGAAACTGTGACCCCTCCCAAGAGGATCCATGGGTGTGACTGTATCCTCTTTGATTACCTTAAAGGTATATCTATCTATGTTGTGTATCTCTTTCTGTTCTAGGACACTTTTGTTCTGACTGGAGTGATTGAGGTTGGATGGCTTCGGAATGTTATTTAGCTGAGTCATTCGCTTGTCATAGAACATACTAAATCACTCTCGAAAATGAAAGTTCTATCTCCAGACTCTCTGTTTTGATCAGACATGGAAATCAGTGCTAAAAACAAATTAAAGGAAGATGGTGAACAAGCTATTAAGGTAAGAGACTGACATGTTGGTGCAGGTACAGCCAACTAGCTCAAAAATATTATTTAAATATTGTCAGTACGATATATCATCAAAATGTATATCCCGATATGAAAATGTATTGATTTCTTTCCCCCATCACTATTAGATAAACCCTGTCCACCCTAACACCTAACTGTCCTGTCTTTTCTCTCTTCTCTTCTAGTTGCCAACGGCGCCCAGACCTTCCCAGTAAATACAACAGTGCAATTTGAGATTCCAGAGCGGGGCGACTTCTGGGAAAGCTTCTAGAGTGGAGCAACTGATCAACCAAACTAAACTGAGCCCCCCCCCCCCCCCCCCCCCCTCATTCCTGAATCCTCAGGGCTGCTAGCTTACGCTGACGACATTTTTGGCACCTGCTCTTTTTTTTCTCCCTCTACAGTTTTAGGAGTTTCCACCCCTCTACTACCCTATCCTTGTCCCTCTTCTACCCAACTCCTGGCAGAAGTGTAGCTCCATGAGCTAAGTCCTGATTTATAATTATGACCACCATTGAAGATGCAGTAGTATATCAGTGTCTGTTTTTTGGGCCTCAGAGCGAAAAAGGAATACGCAGGTAGTTGGACTTGAGAGAAGATGTCAGAGTACTAGACACATCTGTCTGTTTTTCTGACTGTTGCAGACTCTCTTTTGTTCAGAAAGTTCCCCTTTAGGAGAAAAACATATCAACAAGCGGACGTGAATAACAGTCATTTCCCTACTGCGTCTTTTCGGACTCGCTGCATACCTCCTGCCAAAAAGACCATACATCTTGCTGTTCCTTTAATTAAAAGAGAAAGAGAAGAGAAGTTTACTCAAGGGCAGGTGGGAGAGAATCAACACTGATGTCATAAATCGTGGTGGATTACGATTGGCCTGGTTATAACATACATAACCATGACTGGCAATTCATGTAGAAGAAGTCTTTTTTTTGTTGTTTTACAATAGCACCTGAATGTGCACTCTGGCTGGGCTTGTGTAATAAGTAAGACTGTACGAAAAACTCTTATAGACACAATGGCTGGAATTGAAGAATAAGAAGTAAGGGATAAGAAACCGTCTTTCGGACCTTTCTAAGAAAGCCGATTTAGTACTCTTTGAACTCTACAGACATACGTTCAACCAAAAAAACAACAGAGGCCCTAGGAAAAGGGTTGTAGCCTTCCACAATCCCTCAATAGCTCCTCCAGTTTTCAACATTTCCCTAGTGTCTCCTTGCCCCTCAGTGAGCAAGGATGTCCGGCAGTAGTCACTCCCAGCACTGTTCTTAGTTGTTGTCACAGCTTCAACAGAAGCACCAGGAAGGATCCTTCGTCAGTCAGGATGTCTAATGAGTGCCCGACGGAGTGCAAGGCGGTGGTGACGCCGTCGACGCGCAACGGCCACCGCGTCTTCAGCTACACGCTGGAGAGCCACACGGCGGCCGCCTTCGCCATCATGAACGAGCTGCGGCTGGACGGCCAGCTGTGCGACGTGACGCTTCGTGTGTGCTACAACGACCTGGAGGCCGTGGACTTCGTGGCACACAAGGTGTGTAGCATTGTGTCAATAACGGTTATGCTATGGATGGAGTCGGGTGTAGCGGTAACGCTCCTGACTTCGGACTATTCATGCCCCCTTGGCCATAGGGGGGTCTGTGCCCTTCTCTTCTAGTCCTCATGCTTTGTCTATCCCCAGATTGGTTTCTGTCTGTGAAACTCCCCCCAAAAATGTCAGGGGAAAAATTATCTTTTACCGATCTTTAAAGCTCCAATGCAGCTGTTTTTTAAAACATTTATCTCAAATAGTTTCTGGGTAACAATTAAGGACCTTACTGTGATTGTTTTCAATTAAAATTGTCAAAAATAAACAAATAGCAATTTCTCAAGCAAGAATGTTGATAGGACTGTCTGGGAGTGGTCTGAATGGGGAGGGGAAAACTAATACATTTGATATGTTTGAGATATCAAGCTGACAGTTCACGTCTACAGGTGGTGCTGGCATCGTCCTCTCCGGTCTTCAGAGCCATGTTCACCAACGGTCTGAAGGAGTGTGGGATGGAGGTGGTGCCCATCGAGGGCATACACCCCCGGGTGAGTGTTACAACACATTTTATAAGACTTGCCACGGGCATGTAATAAACCTTTCTAGCTGTTGGCCTAAAGTAAAGTGTTAACCAATTCTATGGAAACCAACTGCGTTTTCATGTGAGTAATAGTAGTGAAGACTGGGTAGATGAGGGAGACCTGCGTAAGTAGGAGGGTGGGAAGGCTGCCTTTCATCCAGGCGTGTCGGTAGAGCTGACTTTTAGAAGTCCCAGTTGTAATTATCCACGTTGCATTCAAGATAGGAAGGCAGTCACTCCACGTTTTCCTACGAGGGGCAAAAGACTGACTCCATAAGAAAGACAGTTGTATTTCAGTGGTAAAAATATGCCCTCGCACACACACACACACACCTGCTTTTATCGCTGGCTTCTTTGTTCCAGCCCCGCTGAGTTATCTCCGAGAGATCGTAATCATGCCGCTGCCTTTAGACACGCAGACACTCCAAGCTCACGGAGTGCAGGATTAGCCATGTTGACTAATGAGGGAACTGATAAACCAGCAGATCTCTGACTGCTCTCTGTCATAGGCTAACTCAGAACTGTGTCATAGGCTAACTCAGAACTGTGCCACACTGCCACGGCTTTGATAGTATTTATTGTGTTACTATTTTTATTTGCGAATTGTCTTACTTTTTAACTGCATTGTTGGGAAAGGGCTCGTAACTAAGCATTTCACAGTGAAGTCTACACTTGTTGTATTCAGCACGTGACAAATACAATTTGATTAGATAGGTTTTATTTGATTGTGTAGTTCCTCAGTACTGAGGCAGATTGTGTCAGTCTGGAACCTCATGCAACAATAATGATGTAATTGAATCAACCCCTTTCTGTCTTCATGTCTCTTCTAACTGTTCTAACTACTCTCTTCTCATTCTCTCTCTCACCTGCCCTCCACTCTCTTTTCCATCTGTCCCATCTCTTCTCTCCATCTCCAATCTTTTCTCTTCCTTTCTCTCTCTGCAAATCCCTCCTTCTCTCTCTCCACATCCCTCCTTCTCTCTCTCAGGTGATGGGCAGGCTGATAGAGTTTGCCTACACGGCCAGCATCTCTGTTGGGGAGAAGTGTGTGATTCACGTCATGAACGGCGCCGTCATGTACCAGATCGACAGCGTGGTTAAGGCCTGCTGCGACTTCCTGGTTACGCAGCTGGACCCTAGCAACGCCATCGGCATAGCCAGCTTCGCCGAGCAGATCAGCTGCACGGAGCTCCATCAGAAAGCTCGGGAATATATCTACATGAACTTCAGCCAGGTATGTGGTGTAGATACTGTCTTCTGCAAATATCTACTTCCCCAGGGTTGGAGGTAGTTTCACAAGCCAAAGCTAACAAGCATGACCTCTAATATCCTTCATACTCGACACAGAGACATAAAATGCTATCCACGAGTTCATCTGACTCTGGGGAAGTAAATAACAAGCTTCATCACTTTAACCCCCTCACAACTGATTCAGGATCAGCTTTGCCTAACCTCGTTCTTTGGGTTTTGCGATTCTCCAAACCATAGAGAGAGAATCCCTTTAAACTCATGGGGAGTGGGGGAGGGGAGGGGAGTGAACAAGTACACACTTCGGAGAGAGTGATAGTCTCTTTTCTCCCCCCGAGTTGGAAAAGTCCAGTATCCAGAGCATGCTCACTGTTGATGGTACGAAGTGTTTCACCATGACACTTTGCTCCTTGACCTTTCGATATGCCCTATGGGTTCCCCCAGGAAATAACCACGTCGCCTGACTCCGATCAGTTGAAATAATTCAAGCGGATACTGTGCGTCTCTCCTTATCTTCATTTGATATGGATGAGTCATTCAGTCAACATTATCGTTAGTGTCACCGTCACCGTCAGGCCATTCAGCTGCTAAACAGATGAATGGCTTTTCTCAGATCTGTAGTCTCTTCCTGTAATTGGTGTCTTTGAAAAGTCAGAGTCCGTTTCCTCAACTGACTTGCTGTGTTTAGTTAAGGGAAACGTCAAGGCTTTGCTAGGGTGGAGCACCACCACCTGCACCACAGTGTGTCATCACTGAGCAAATAGTCTCAGCTGTTACTGTGCACCATCTTCGTTTCTTTTCTTTCTTTGGCCCTCAATATGAATAATCCTACTATTGTGTGGTAGTGGGTTAGGTGAGTGTGTGTTGGGTTAGTTTTGTGTGTGGGCTCATGGGGGTTTACCTGTATGTTCAATGTACAGGCAGTCAGTCTGCATGACTTCACAGGGAGTCAGACTGAAACTGTAACCATGGAAGAGCTGGTTGGCTGGCTGGTTAACAGGAAGAGATGTCTCCTATATATTCTTCAAAGATCACTGATTGTCTCTCTCTCACACACACACACACACACACACACACACACACACTCCCACAACCAAAAGAATGATCATGAGTCATAATAAGATGAATACCAAAGGTGTGATTCAGCCTTCTCCTCCTCCTTCTCACCTTTAGGTGGCGACCCAGGAGGAGTTCTTCAACCTCTCCCAATGCCAGCTGGTCACTCTCATCAGCCGCGACGAACTCAACGTGCGCTGTGAGTCGGTGGTCTTTCAGGCTTGTGTGGCGTGGGTCCGGTACGACCGGGAGAACCGGCGGCCCTACGTCCAGGCCCTGCTCCAGGCCGTGCGGTGCCACTCCCTCACCCCACACTTCCTCCAAGCCCAGCTGCAGTCTCTGGAGTGGGACGACCAGTGTAAAGACTACCTGGCTCAGATCTTCCAGGACCTCACCCTCCACAAGCCCACCAAGGTGAGATGGTTGGTTGGTATTCTGGGTAATAAAACCTGTTTACAGTTGAAGTTCTAAAGCCTCACCCTCCATTGTTTCTGATGTGCATCAATGGCCTTGCTGCTGTATCTAGCACTTAACGTCCAATACTGATGCCAAGAACCCTGATTAAATCAAGTTTTAAAAAATCTACAAAGCCGGCCTCCCGAGTGGCGCAGCGGTCTAAGGCACTGCATCGCAGTGCTTGAGGCGTCACTACAGACCCGGGTTCAATCCCAGGCTGTGTCACAACCGGCCGTGACAGGGAGTCCCATAGGGCGGCGCACAATTTGCCCAGCGTCGTCTAGGTTAGGGGAGGGTTTGGGTTTTACTTGGCTCATCGCTCTCTCCTTGTGGCGGGCCGGGCTCCTGCAGGCTGACATCAGTCGTAAGGTGAAAAGTGTTTCCTCCAACACATTGGTGAAGCTGACTTCCGGGTTAAGCGGGCGGGTCTTAAGGAGAGTGGTTTGGCGGGTCATCGACCTTTCGCCTCTCCAGAGCCCGTTGGGCAGCGATGAGACAAGATTGGAATTGACATTGGGAGGGAAAAAAGGGGATATATAAATATATATATATTTCCAATGTATTTGTCTCCAAGGTAATCTCCTGATGGATCAATTGATTGATACATTTATGTGGTCCTCCTAGGTGATCTCGTGCCGCACGCCCAAAGTGCCCCAGCTCATCTACACGGCAGGGGGATACTTCCGTCAGTCCCTGTCCTATCTGGAAGCCTACAACCCCTGTACTGGGGCCTGGCTGAGGCTAGCTGACCTTCAGGTCCCCCGGAGTGGCCTGGCTGCCGTGGTCATCTCTGGGCTGTTCTACGCTGTCGGAGGAAGGAACAACGCTCCTGACGGGAATATGGACTCCAACACGTTGGATTGTTATAATCCCATGAACAACTGCTGGTTGCCTTGTGCTCCCATGAGTGTACCCAGGAACAGGATAGGAGTGGGGGTGATTGACGGGATGATCTATGCTGTCGGAGGGTCGCATGGATGTATTCATCATAACAGCGTGGAGAGGTTCGTAGAACTGAGATCTGATTGGGAGGTTTGATGAAGGGAGCGGGAGTTGTGTTTTTTGTGTCCTTAGGTTGGGGTTATGATTGGTTAGGTATGTAGGATTGGAACAGTGCCCTTTGCGCCATAGGACTTGCTCTTTTCTGCACGGAGCAAAGTGATGTTATACAAGGAAGTAAACTCAGCAAAGAAAGAAACGTCCCTTTTTCAGGACCCTGTCTTTCAAAGATCATTTGTAAAAATCCAAGTAACTTCACAGATCTTCATTGTAAAGGGTTTAAACACTGTTTCCCATGCTGGTTCAATGAACCATAAACAATTCATGAACATGCACCTGTGGAACGGTCGTTAAGACACTAACAGCTCACAGACGGAAGGCAATTAAGGTCACAGTTATGAAAACGTAGGACATTAAAGAGGCCTTTCTACTGACTGAAAAACACCAGAAGAAAGATGCCCAGGGTTCCTGCTCATCTGGCTGAACGTGCCTTAGGCATGCTGCAAATGTAGGCATGAGGACTACAGATGTGGCCAGGGCAATAAATTGCAATGTCCGTACTGTGAAACGCCTAAGACAGCGCTACAGGGAGACTGGACGGACAGCTGATCATCCTCCCAGTGGCAGACCACGTGTAACAACATCTGCACAGACCACGTGTAACAACACCTGCACAGGATCGGTACATCCGAACATCACACCTGCGGGACAGGTACATGATGGCAACAACAACTGCCCGAGTTACACCAGGAATGCACAATCCCTCCATCAGTGCTCAGACTGTCTGCAAAAGGCTGAGAGAGGCTGGACTGAGGGCTTGTAGAGCTGTTTTAAGGCAGGTCCTCACCAGACACCAATGTCGCATATGGGCACAAACCCACCATCGCTGGACCAGACAGGACTATCAAAAAGTGCTCTTCACTGACGAGTCGCGGTTTTGTCTCACCAGGGGTGATGGTTGGAATCGTGTTTATCGTCGAAGGAATGAGCGTTACATCGAGGCCTGTACTCTGGAGCGGGATCAATTTGGAGGTGGAGGGTCCGTCATGGTCTGGGGCAGTGTGTCACAGCATCGTCGGACTGAGCTTGTTGTCATTGCAGGCAATCTCAACTCTGTGCGTTTAAGGGAAGACATCCTCCTCCCTCAAGTGGTACCCTTCCTGCAGGCTCATCCTGACATGACCCTCAGCATGACAATGTCACCAGCCATACTGCTCATTCTGTGCATGATTTCCTGCAAGACAGGAATGTCATCGTAGGCCATGGCCAACGAAGAGCCCGGATCTCAATCTCATTGAGCACATCTGGGACATGTTGGATCGGAGGGTGAGGGCTAGGGCCACCCCCCCCGCCCCCCCCCCCCCCCCCCCCCCCAGAAATGTTTGGGAACTTACAGGTGCCTTGGTGGAAGATTGGGGTAACATCTCACAGCAAGAACTGGAAAATCTGGTGCAGTCCATGTGGAGGAGATGCACTGCAGTATTTAATGCAGCTGGTGGCCAAACCCCCCTTTGTTCACGGACACATTATTACATTAGTCACATGTCTGTGGAACCTGTTCAGTTAATGTCTCAGTTGTTGAATCTTGGTATGTTCATACAAACATTTACACATGTTAAGTTTGCTGAAAACAAACGCAGTTGACAGAGAGGACTTATTTTTTTGCTGAGTTTATATACAGTATTTTATTTTTTATCTCAAGGAAAGTATTTGTTGTTTGTGCCTAAAAATAAACCAGGAAGAAATGATTTTGTCACGATTTTCCAACCTCACACTAAATATAGTCCAGTTGGTTGATTTTGTGGGCGTGTCTCTATCCTGCCCCACAGGTTTTGTCGGTGTGTTTGACTGACTGTCTCTCCCCTCCTCAGGTATGACCCAGACAGGGACCAGTGGCACCTGGTGGCCCCCATGTTGACACGGCGTATCGGGGTGGGCGTGGCGGTCATCAACCGGCTGCTGTACGCGGTGGGCGGGTTCGACGGCACACACCGCCTCTCCTCCTCAGAGTGTTATAACCCAGAGAGGGATGAGTGGAAGAGCATGGCTGCCATGAACACTGTGCGCTCTGGGGCAGGTGAGGAACAAAGGGACAGAATGTACGCTCTGATTCTCTACCCTTCTCTCGACACATGTACTTACACGCCCCTTAAGGCACGGACAGGAATGTGGTGGAAACTCTCCAGCCATGCTTGCACAAATCCAATGTTTTCAAATCGATTTTAAATGCACTTTCCTGGGTAAAGGGTGGAGATTCAGAGTGAAACCTGCAAGTAGGCCTAAAGTCCTACCTGTGTCAAGAAGGCCCTTCTAATAATGAACTTTGACCCATATCAGGTGTGTGTGCGCTGGGGAACCGTATCTACGTGATGGGGGGCTACGACGGCACCAACCAGCTGAACACAGTGGAGCGCTACGACGTTGAGACTGACACCTGGAGCTTTGCAGCCTCCATGAGGCACCGGCGCTCCGCCCTGGGGGTCACCGCGCACCATGGGAAGATCTATGTACTGGGTGGGTATTGTAAAAGCAGGTTCTACTGCAACAATGCTTTAGCGTAATTATGAGTCATTTGCTTCGGGGGCAAGAATTCTTTCTTTGAACACCGTAAACAAAGCCCCGGAGTCCTCCCCAAATACCCATTTTGTTTTTGCTAATACATTATGACAGAATCAACCCCCATATGATGTGCAGTATTTAGTACCACAGTGTTTAGGTCACATTTAGTTTTCCAGTGTCGAAGTGACAGAGAGAAGCACATCTTATTGTTTTTATTTATTGATTTATTTTGTTACATTTTTATTTATTTTTTACCATTTGTCGAGAGACCTATCTGGTGGTGTCTCACGGAATTGCAGGACTGATTATTGGCAAGTCAGTTTATAATTGGCAGCTAGCTCCATTTGAATGATACAGCAGCAACACCTGGTCGACAGCATCGGCTTTTAGGCCTCCTGCTCCGGCTCCTAGAGGGAAGTGGTGTGAGGTGATGCAGAGGCTCTCCTCGTAGGGCGCTTTTAGGCCTCCTGCTCCGGCTCCTAGAGGGAAGTGGTGTGAGGTGATGCAGAGGCTCTCCTAGTAGGGCGCTTTTAGGCCTCCTGCTCCGGCTCCTAGAGGGAAGTGGTGTGAGGTGATGCAGAGGCTCTCCTCGTAGGGCGCTTTTAGGCCTCCTGCTCCGGCTCCTAGAGGGAAGTGGTGTGAGGTGATGCAGAGGCTCTCCTAGTAGGGCGCTTTTAGGCCTCCTGCTCCGGCTCCTAGAGGGAAGCGGTGTGAGGTGATGCAGAGGCTCTCCTAGTAGGGCGCTTTTAGGCCTCCTGCTCCGGCTCCTAGAGGGAAGCGGTGTGAGGTGATGCAGAGGCTCTCCTAGTAGGGCGCTTTTAGGCCTCCTGCTCCGGCTCCTAGAGGGAAGCGGTGTGAGGTGATGCAGAGGCTCTCCTAGTAGGGCGCTTTTAGGCCTCCTGCTCCGGCTCCTAGAGGGAAGCGGTGTGAGGTGATGCAGAGGCTCTCCTCGTAGGGCGCTTTTAGGCCTCCGGCTCCTAGAGGGAAGCGGTGTGAGGTGATGCAGAGGCTCTCCTCGTAGGGCGCTTTTAGGCCTCCTGCTCCGGCTCCTAGAGGGAAGCGGTGTGAGGTGATGCAGAGGCTCTCCTCTTAGGGCGCTTTTAGGCCTCCGGCTCCTAGAGGGAAGCGGTGTGAGGTGATGCAGAGGCTCTCCTCGTAGGGCACTTTTAGGCCTCCTGCTCCGGCTCCTAGAGGGAAGCGGTGTGAGGTGATGCAGAGGCTCTCCTCGTAGGGCACTTTTAGGCCTCCTGCTCCTAGAGGGAAGCGGTGTGAGGTGATGCAGAGGCTCTCCTCGTAGGGCACTTTTAGGCCTCCTGCTCCGGCTCCTAGAGGGAAGCGGTGTGAGGTGATGCAGAGGCTCTCCTCGTAGGGCACTTTTAGGCCTCCTGCTCCTAGAGGGAAGCGGTGTGAGGTGATGCAGAGGCTCTCCTCGTAGGGCACTTTTAGGCCTCATGCTCCGGCTCCTAGAGGGAAGCGGTGTGAGGTGATGCAGAGGCTCGCCTCGCAGGGTGCTTTTCAGGACTACTGCTGAGGTGTGGTGGTCTTATTTGCGCTTTTACAGTCCCCAAAGCATGACCCATGTGGGTGCTACCAGCCTGATCTAGAGAGGAGGAGCTGTGAACATCGACAGACAACGAGGTACTTGGTGAAGAGCTCCATGGCCTGTCTTGTCAGATGTCTCTACCTCCCTGCCTGGCTGTTCCATCAATGCTTCCTCCGGCCATAATACTACCTTTCTGAACTGCCCATGATGAAAGACCTTCGCCCAATAACTACCAGATCCTCCTACATTTTTTATTGTTAAATTGTTTTGTTTTGAAAAGCAACTTTGCGATTCAACGTGTAATGAAAAGCACTATATAAAATGCATGTATTATTATTTACATTTGAGATACAATTCTCGATATGTTATAAAAGTGTTTTAAATCCCATCCTATGCCCTAAAGAGTGCTTCTCCTCTCCTCCTCCGTTCTACAGGAGGTTATGACGGGAACACGTTCCTGGACAGCGTGGAGTGTTATGACCCGGAGACGGACACGTGGTCGGAGGTGACCCGCATGATGTCGGGACGCAGTGGCGTGGGCGTGGCCGTTACCATGGAGCCCTGCCAAAAGGACCTGGCCCAGTGTCTGAAGCATGAGAGGACGGAGGTCACTGGCGGTTGTGAGGGTGTTAGTTTGGGGTGTTCAGGGACAGGAGGGGACTCTGGATCGCACCATAACTCCAGACACGGTGCCTTCGGCAAGGGGACTTGAGTCGTACGCTCTCCACCATCCCTGGCTCAGTCCTCTTCAGTCTTCCATGGAAAAGCGCCCCCGCCTTGAATAGAAGACAGAAACACAGGTCTTCTGAAAAACACAAGATCGCAGAGGCCCTCCCTAGCCATGTTGGTTTCACACAACTTCAGTCATATGTGACAAGTTGTTTAATGATAAATTGTATATAGTTTATGATCTAGCACGTCGATTCACTCACTGTTCCCGTGATAACAATGCAGATGGGCAAAGAAATAGGAGTTCTAGATTGTTTAATCTGTTCAAATCTACTTCTATGTGCTCCATCCCATACCACCACAGTAGCACTATAGCGCCCTCTTGGACCAATGTTTCCCTGGTCTACACCAAGAGGAGAAAGGGCTGTACAATATATTTGAAAGGCTACTAACTAACCTCTGTCTACTAAATTAGTAGTCACTTTTTTTCTATTTCAAGACCAGCCTGTGCAGATAAACCAAATATTTTGGGGAGGGGAAGAAATATACAAAATTGCATACCTTCAAACAACAAGTGTAAGACAAAGTACCTTTTGCTGAGAATTTTCCTGAACAGCAGTAAATGCAAACTTGTAGTGTATTCAAGGTTTAAAAAGGCTTCTATAGTTTGAATTTTCCACTGAAAATTTTAGATTTGATTTTACCTAACGAAAAATGTATCAACCCTACACAAAAATGTCCCTTAATTATAATCCACATAATTCACATTTCCTGTTGCTGAAGGATTATTTTCCTACTGTAGCAAACTGGCTCAAATTAAAGATCCTACATCTGTAGTACTTTTGGCAAAGTCTGTGGACAAATGGGGAATTTTAGGGTTTTCCTTATATAAGTGCCATTACTATGCCTGCTGGCATGATTACCACCATCAGTATACAGACCACTCTCTGGTGGCAAGAAAGCACGTTGGTGCTTGGGCCAAGGGTTGGAGACTTAGCCTACAGTGGTCGAAGTAGGCCTAGAGAGCCCCAAGACTGAGTCTAGATACAATCGGCTCAGTAGCGTCGCAAACCAATCATAAAGAATTTATGGGACGGGAATGTACTGAAAAGTGTTTAGAGTAGGGAACTCACAAGGACCGCCCATAAGGACAAAAGAAGTGTCAATTAATTTTCAAACATTGCACACAAATATATCTCCAATCTCCCCCCTGCGATTGCTTTTGGGTTTTAACACTCGTACACACATCTGCCCAAACCACGGGTCAAGTGACCATTGTTGTGCATTAAGTCACATTTGATAATGTCACTAAATGGGAAGATGAGGAGAAAAGGACTGAATCCCAAATGGCACCCTATTCCCTATGTCGTGCACTACTTTTGACCAGAGCCCTATGGGCCCTTATCAAGAGTAGTGCACTAAATATTTCCTAATGACTCGTACTGAATTGAATTCCGCTGCTCTCTCGATGGAGAAGGAATGTCAGTGGGCCGGAGCCTGCCAAAACTAAATTGGGAATAGAGTGCTATTTAGTACAGGCTACTTAAAGAAATGTATTTGTAACAGCGGTTTAATTAAACTACAAACGTTTTTTTAAGTGATGTTTTATACATTGATATTATATTCCAATGGAGTCTTGTACAGAAGAATTTAAGACCTGAGGTTTTTTATTTATTAATTTTGTCCTTTTTTTCTTGTTTGCTTTGACTGACTACGACTTTGTATTACAATTGGACTCTGATATTGTTTTCCTGCTAATGAGAAGCATGCATTGTATTTAGGCATGCCTGTTGAATGCCTACATTTGTAAAGAAAGGTTGCCTCTTTTGAAAGGGACTTTTTTCCTCTTCTTAGTAGTTAAAGAAATAGAATATTTAAAGAAATGCTTTGTACATTTTTCAGCAAACAAACACTGTACAAAACACATTGTATATTAAAATATGTTTATTTTAACAGTGGCATATGTTCCTTTGTCGAAATCCCAGTTCTGGGCTCATATTCACACAGTCTGATTTAGAAGTGCTGATTATAGGATACGTTTTTGCCTTTTCGATCAAAATGAAGAGGGTGATCTGAGCCTAGTTTAGCAATACTCCAATTAGCATTGAGAGAACGGCACCTGGATCCGGTTCGTTAGAACCATCGATGAACTTGGCCTTACGATACTTTCGGGAAACCGGGCCCTGATCGGGGAGTGTCTGCACAAAGACAGTACAGTACGACGATGGGCAGAAACTGCTTCTCCAATAGAAATCCCCGATCACGCTCCTAGGCGATGTCATGGCGACTTTGGCTGGCTAAGATCATGCGCAGAGACACGTAATCGGTTCTAACGGTCGTCTCGCGTCAAATCAAAGGCATGCCGTCGATATATTGTTGTTTTTGACGAAAATGAGAACTTGTCAGTTTGTCACTTTCAGGAGGTTAGTCATAACATGCTCAGCTACTTAAGACACTGTCTCGAATCTCGGTTGTGCCTTTCAGTTTCGAAAACGTTTACAACCAAGGAATACTTTTTCCACTTCTCTAATTGACTTCTCTAACGCCAAACTCCGGCATGGTCTGCTTCACAAGCGTTCCCAGAAGTCTCGCAATATTGCACCTCTGGGTTTAGAAACTCTGTGGTCTGCATCACGTTGCCACAAGATGGCGCCTAAACACAGATTTTCGTCATACCACCAGATGTCCACGATATCACAAGTTATTGATGATAACATTGATGATGTGGATTTTTGATTAAATTTGCAATATTAAAATAATAGTTAACATATTTTACTATTAAGGGTTTGTTTCATATTTGTTCAATATTATTTCTTATTTTATAATAGCTGTAGGCTGTAAACCAAGTAATTAATTGTAAGTACTGGCCATTCATAATGACTTGACATTTCACATTCCCTTGGTGAATCTGGCAGCGGAATGCAAAATAGGGACTGGGCTACAGTAGATTTAGATAAGTAGCCTAAACTCAACTCCATATACACTACATGACCAAAAGTATGGGGACACCTGCTCGTCGAACATCTCATTCCAAAATCCTGGGAATGAATATGAAGTTTGTACCCCCATTTGTTGCTACACTCCACTCTTCTGGGAAGGCTTTCAGATGTTGGAACATTGCTGTTGGGACTTGCTTCCATTCAGCCACGAGCATTAGTGAGGTTCGACACTGATGTTGGGCAATTAGGCCGGGCTCGCACTCAGCGTTCCATTTCATCCCAAAAGTGTTTGATGGGGTTGAGGCCAGTCAAGTTCTTCCACACAGATCTCGACAAACCATTTCTATATGGACCTCGCTTTGTGCACGGGGGTATGGTCATGCTGTAACAGGAAAGGGCCTTCCCTAAACTGTTGCCATAAAGTTGGAAGCACATAATCATCTAGAATGTAATTGTATGCTGTTGCATTAAGATTTCCCTTCAGTGGAACTAAAGGGCCTAACCCGAACCATGAAAAACAGCCCCGGACCATTATTCCTCCTCCACCAAACTTTACAGTTAGCACTATGCATTGGGGCAGGTAGCGTTCTCCTGGCATCTGCCAAAACCAGATTCGTCAGTAGTACTGCCAGATGTGGAAGAGTGATCACTCCAGAGAACACTGCTCAAGAGTCCATTGGAGGCAAGCTTTACACCACTCCAGTCGACGCTTGGCATTGCACATGGTTATCTGCGTTATTGTTATTGGGTGCTGCAATCTATAGTTTTTGCAAAAAATAGCATTTTATGTGATGCCTGTCAAATTGCGCCGCGAAATCCAATAGAGTTCGAAGTTTGCCACTTCAAGCATGCACTGCCAGTCTTATGGATCATTTTATAAAGATACATTATTTAACGCTGTGTACGTGTGCTTGTCCTGATTGTTATAGAGTTGTCAGTGGGTGTTGCAATCCATAGTTTTTTATTTAAAAAAAATGGCATTCTATGCATCCCCTGCCAAAACTAAGCTGTTCCTTCTCTGTTAACAATGGCTCCCTTGGTGGAGGTCGCGTAAAATGCTATTTTTATTTTTAAAAACTACTGGTTGCAGCACCCAAAGAAAATAACGCAGTTACACAGGCCAAACAGTTACAAGGTACACATTACAGAATGGGCATTTCTGCAAGTATCGACTGATACTGACTCAATGTAGTCGGAGGTACACTCTGCCGACCCGCAACTCGGCTCCATTGAAAAGTATGCAGTTGAGTTATATAAATGACTATACAGACCAAGAAAGAAACAAAAAATGCTGAATAATAATGATGATGCACTTCTCTTCATTCTAGATCAATGTCAAGGTGACATTCCTATTTAATAGCCTATGTAAGCAAAAAATAGACACATCCGTAGATTTTTTTTTTGCCACACTGTCACTGGGTGGGCCAGTCAAAGGAAGATTAAGCGTCGATGCGTCGTACGTATTTTAGGAGGCGGAAGGCTTGCATTACCTGTATGGACTTCGACAATCCTGTGTGGCGTGGTAGGCTACTGAACGACACCTCACACTCAAACAACTATCTCAAACTTAAACTTGGTTCCATGTTGTCATCGACTAAAAGCCGAAAACAATAAGTATTTCCCCGCCTCAATAGCCAATGGACCTGACTGGCAGCGATGGGTCAGAGTTCTGATACTTTTTGTTAGGAGGGCAACTCGCGGACTACCCCCCCGTGGATCTCGCACGAGCTCAGGTAAATTGCCCGCTCTGAAACAATTCATATCAGAAATATTTGAGAACTGTTGGTTCTTTGAACGTATTCTTTTTATTTCATACATTTGAACTTAAAAAATAACTCTCATTAATTGTTTTGAAAATATATTATGTGAACTCATAGTCTAAACCTGTACTTTTGTAAACGAAAATTGTGTATTCAATTTTGTCTGACAGATGCTTTTCTCACAAGGAATGGCAGGAGCCATAACGAACTGTGAAATAAATTGTCTCGTGCAATAAGCTGTGTTTTCCTGATTCATTGTGTAGTGTACTGTATGTAATACATGAGTCATAAAGTGTCCGTTTTTAAAAAATATAGGATAAGTTATAGGCAGGCTACCCTATAAAAGTGTAGGCTACTTTCACAAAGCATGTTGAAATGTTTATGGTTTTGGTCAATATAAGTAAAGTTTTCAGAATGAAATAGTTGCATTCTCAGTCATTAGCTAGGCTATTTGCTTTAAATACACTGACACGAGGGAGACAAAACTACTAAGCCTGTTGTGAAATGGTCATGAACCTCTTGAATTTAAAACACCCAAGATATGATTACCTCAACTGTATCACTTTCCTTAGAGACCTCTCTGTTGATCAGCCATTGTTGTCTTGTCATACTATGCCGAACAAAAATATAAACACAATATGCAAACATTTAAAAGGTTTTACTGAGTTACAGTTCATATAAGGAAATCAGTCAATTGAAATAAATTCATTAGGCCCTAATCTATGGATTTCACATGACTGGGAATGCAGATATACATCTGTTGTTCACAGATACATTTAAAAAAGGTAGGGATATGGATCTTGCCTAGTTAAATAAATAAATAAAAATGTAAATAAGAAAACCAGTCAGTATATGGTGTGACCACCATTTGCCTCATGCAGTGCGACACATCTCCTTCACATAGAGTTGATCAGTCTATTGATTGTGGCCTGTGGAATGTTGTCCCACTCCTCTTCAATGGCTGAACGAAGTTGCTGGATATTAACGGGAACTGGAACACGCTGTCGTACACGTTGATCCAGAGTATCCCAAACATGCTCAATGGGTGAAATGTTTGTTGTGTATGCAGGCCATGGAAGAACTGGGACATTTTCAGCTTCTAGGAATTGTGTACTGCACATTTTAGAGTGGCCTTTTATTGTCCCCAGCACACGGTGCACCTGTGTGCACACAGGTTTAATCAGCTTCTTGATATGCCTCACCTATCAGGTGGATGGATTGTCTTGGCAAAGGAGAAATGCCCACTAACAGGGATGTAAACAAATTTGTGCACAAAATTTGAGAGAAATAAGCCTTTATTGCATAAGGAACATTTCTGGGATGTTTTGTTTCAGCTCATGAAACATGGGACCAACACTTTACATGTTGCGTTTATGTTTTTGTTCAGTGTACTTTGGCCACTTTGGACTACAGTTCCGGCTACAGGCCGGCCCCTCGTTTTCCCATGCAAGGCTCATAGATACTGTAGGAGACACCTCAGGAGAAATATATTCTATTCCCTCCCCAACCCCTTTTGAAAACACAAAATACATCTTTCTTCCTAAATTATAGGTTATTATCAGGTTGCTTATAATCCAGTCTTTGTGTCAGATGAGTTTTCTAAGCAAATTGGCATTTAGTGTCATGAATCTTACCCTGGAGGTTAGTCACGGGACCTTGGCTTGCTGTATAAAGCAGGCAGACAGGCATTCGAGGCATTCAGTTACTGTCCGATTGAACATTAGAATGGGCAAAACGAGTGACCTAAGCAACTTTGAGTGTGGTATGATCGTTGGTGCCAGGTGCACCGGATCCAGTATCTCAGAAACGTCCGCCATCCTGGGGTTTTCACGCATGACACTGTCTAGAGTTTACAGAAAATGGTGCAACAAATAAAATGGCCCCATCCTGCCTGGTATCAACGGTACAGGCTGGTGGCGGTGGTGTACTGGTGTGCGGAATTTCTTCCTGACAAATGTTAGGTCCCTTGATAGCAATTGAGCAACATTTGAACGCCATGCACCGAAAAAGTCAGGCCGTTTGGAGGCAAAGCGGGGCCCGACCCAATACTCAATGGGTGTACCTAATAAATTGACCACGTTCGTTACTCATCAAATTTTCACTGAGCAACTATCTTCATTTACTCCCGTTACGGCCGGTATGCAATTCCAAAAAAGGTTGCTTGTAAATGTTTACTTAGAAGAAGATAGTCGCTCAGCGAAACTCTTTGGTGAGTAACAAACATATTTTGACATTATAACTCTTGCAGAGTTGGTGAATGAGAGTTTGAATCGGAGCTTCCTGGGTGCTAGAGAGGTCTCTAACGCACAGATACTGGGGCACCCTGTAGGCAGCTCTGCAGAGTGGTCACTATCTGGCACAGCCACAAAGACATAAAATCAGATTTTAACCCTAACCCACACTGCTAACCCTACTCCCTAACCTTAACTTTAAATACAGACCAAAAAGCTCATTTTTGCAATATATTCAATTTTGACTTTACAGCTTGCCCATATAGCAGAAATCGTTCGGTTCTGCCTCCAGGACAAAATTCATGACAGTAAACGTCAACCTGCATCTTCTAATGTGGGGCAGGCTTACTATAACCTTAAACATGGATATTTTGTAATATAGTGACTATAACTAAAGCCATACATTATGTTGCTTATGATATGCTTATTTTTGGTTTAATCCTCAACTGGTCACTTCGTCATTATTTCTGCATTCTCTTCTTCCTCACTTTGCTACAGTGATCAGGATGATACCAGTAACTGAGTTCCGGAACTTTGCCTCATCACAGAACCCCGAGTTCCGGGTTCTAAAGCCATGGTGGGATGTGTTCTCGGAATACCTATGTATCGCCATGCTCATGATCGGAGTGTTCGGATGCACCTTACAGGTAAGACTAAACTCAAACAAACTAATCACCAATGAAGGTATACATTTTCATTGAACGAAGAGTAGATTTAAGTCAAAACTGGAACATTCACTGTCTTCTTGGTAAGCAACTCCAGTGTAGAGTTGGCCTTGTGTTTTAGGTTATTGCCCTGCTGAAAGGTGAATACATCTCCCAGTGCCTGGTGGAAAGCAGACTGAACCAGGCTTTCCTCTAGGGTTTTGCCTGTGCTTAGCTCCATTTAATTTGTATCCTGAAAAATCCCCCGTCCTTAACAATTACAAGTTTACCCATAACATGATGCAGCCACCACTTTGCTTGAAAATATGGAGAGTGGTACTCAGTAATGTGTTGTATTGAATTTGTCCCAAACATAACAATTTGTATTCAGGACAAAAAGTGTATTGCTTTTCCATTTTATTTGCAGTTTTACTTTAGTGCCTTGTTGCAAAACAGATGCATGTTTTGGAATATTTATATTCTGCACAGGCTTCCTTCTTGTCACTCTGTCATTTAGGTTAGTATTGTGGAGTAACTACAATGTTGTTGATCCATCCTCAGTTTTCTACCACAGCCATTAAACTCTAACTGTTTTAAAGTCACCATTGGCCTCATGGTTTCCTTCTTCTCCGGCAACTGAGTTAGGAAGGAGGCCTGTATCTTTGTAGTGACTAGGTGTATTGATACACCATCCAAAGTGTAATTAATAACATCACCATGCTCAAAGAGATATTCAATGTTTGTTTTTTATTTTATTTTTACCCATCTACCAATAGGTGCCCTTCTTTGTGAGGCATTGGAAAACCTCCCTGGTCTTTGTGGTTGAATCTGTGTTTGAAATTCACTGCACGACTGAGGGACCTTAGAGATAATTGGATGTGTGGGGCACAGAGATGAGGTAGTCATTCCAAAATCATGTTAAACACTATTATTGCACACAGAGTGAGTCCATGTGAGTTATGTGACTTGTTAAGCAGATTTGTACTCCTGAATTTATTTAGGCTTGACATAACAAAGGGGTTGAATGCTTATTGACTCAAGACATTTCAGATTTTCATTTTTACTTCATTTGTAAGAAAAATAAAATAATTCCACTTTGACATGGGGTATTGTGTGTAGGCTAGTGACCAAAAAATCTCAATTTAATCAATTTTAAATTCAGGCTGACCCACCTGAGGAAGTCAAGCATTCGTAAGGCACCGTTCTAATCGAAGGGGGGGGGGGTATTTTTCTTAGAATATTTGTTGTTTTTTTGTTGTGATTTATCAGTGGGTGCTGTAGCACCCTCAGCACCTTTACTTCTTGAGGCTATGGAGGCCGATGACATCAGTCAGGGTAATTATTGAAGTTTGCAGTTTTGTCTAAAAAAAATACAATTTTGTTCCAAAATTTTTATTTTTTTTTACCTTTAAGTGTGTGTATATTACTGTATTTATTCTTGGGATATTGTTTTTCAACAGGAAAAATTCAAAAGATAGCTGGAGTGCGTCTTTAAAGCACATAGCAGATTAGCCCCCGGGGCATCATTGCAACAGCTGAATGTAAGCACCTAATGGAACTGTTGGATCTTGACAGATGTTGTCGGTGTGTAGCCTGTAGCGATAAGAATAGGAGTGCCTACAGTATATGAAATAAAAATACTTGGCATTACTTACTTTATATAAATGAAATATACTTTTACCTGAATAAGTTTACCTGTTATTAGTGATATGTGAGGACAACTTAAAAAGTAAATTAATGTACAATCCCATATAGAAAGCATTTGGCCCTGGATAATGAAAACATTTGAGATTTGATTAGTGTGTCCTGTTTAAATCTCCTCCTGCCACGTAACAAAGCATTCTTATCAGTGGTGGTGACCTCCAAGTGGGAAGGGAAAAGAGATACACATTAACTAGTGTTTTCCCTATATGCATTTAGCACTGCCGCTGCTAAATCGACCAATGTTTCCCCTGGAATCAGGTCACTAACTCCATATTTAGTATGTCATCTTCTCATCACACGATCCTAATCATTGGTTGATATCCCACCTGGGTTCAAACGGTATTTGAAAGAAAACAAATACTATTTGAACCCATGTCTGTTAGATATCAACTGGAACAGGAAAGAAATAGATCCCAAAAATCTAAGCCTTATGTTATGTAGGTGGCTACTCTGCATGTTGTTCCATTGCCTAATCTTTCCAATAGCACTCACTCTTCTTCTCTTTCTCTTTTTCCCTCCCTCTCTCCATCATAGCTCACCCAGGAGAAGATCTCCTGCCTTCCCAGCCATTTCTCCAGCTCAACTCCAGAGGCCATCGATTGCAGCCACATCCGCAGCCACGGCGAGAACGAGACATGGGAGCACCATACCTTAGTCAAGCCCGTCAGGTAGGTAGCCTAGAGGTAGAGGTTAGAATCCTAGCTCCTAAGGTGGGAAATCTGGTGGCCAGATAAAGCAAAAAGACACATGTCTATTTGGATAGTTTGGATCTGTTGATAAGCAACTTTTTGCTAAGGTTAGGGTTAGGTTTAGAATAAGGTTTACGTTTAGAGTATAGTTTTTGGGTTAGAGCGAGGTCAGTAGATAGTTAGTTGAAATGTTACTGATAGTCTGTACAGCATCTACAGAGGGACTATCCAAATTCTTATTTTACAGCCCTATCATCCGGGAGGTGTACGGACGCAAGAACAACCTTGACATCCACCAGTACATCTTCGTCAACCATTACTGCTACGAACGAGCCGTGCACTGGTACGGCAAGTACTTCCCCTACCTGGTGGTAATCCACACATTGATCTTCATGGTGGCCAGCAGCTTCTGGTTCAAGTTCCCTGGGACGTCATCCAAGATCGAGATCTTTGTCACCATCCTGGGGAAGTGTTTCGACTCGCCATGGACCACCCGGGCGCTGAGTGAGGTGTCTGAGGAGCGTGGCGAGGAAAAGATGGTGATATGGAGGAAGAACACCATTTCGAAGTCGATGGCATCGGCGTTCGCTGCCTCGCCGGACAGTGAGCCAGGGGCGGAGGAGGAGATGGTGGGACTTCTCCGGCAGTCGTCCATCAAGTCAAATCCAGAGAAGAAGAACCCGGAACTACAGCCAGCGGATTCACTCTTGGACAGGAAGGAAGGGGAGCAGGCTAAAGCTCTGTTCGAGAAGGTGAAGAAGTTCAGAACTCATGTGGAGGAGGCGGATCTGCTCTATCTGATGTACGTTCTCCAGACCTCCCTCAAGGTCTTCAAGTTCGTCCTCATCACCTGTTACAGCGCTGCATTGGTCCCCAACATTGAGATTGTAGTTCGTTGCTCAGTTCCTCCGGAGCTGACCGGCTTCGAAATCTACTGCTGCAACCACACCAAAGCCCACCTCTTCTCCAAGCTGTGCTACTGTTACATCTGCTTTGTGGGAGTCTACGGACTTCTGTGCATCTACACCCTCTATTGGCTCTTCCATCGACCTCTTAAAGAGTACTCCTTTGAGCATGTTAGGCTGGAGACGGGTATCAACGACATCCCAGACGTCAAGAACGACTTTGCGTTCCTCCTCCATCTCAGCGACCAGTATGATGCGCTCTACTCCAAACGCTTCGCCGTCTTCCTCTCCGAGGTCAGCGAGAGCCGTCTTCGCCAGGTCAACCTCAACCACGAGTGGCCCGGCAAGAAGCTGCGGGGACGCCTCTCCCGGAACGCCGACAACCGTCAGGAACTCCATCTCTTCATGCTCCCGGGTCTCCCCGACACCGTCTTCGATGTCCCTGAAGTGGAATCTCTCAAACTGGAGCTGCTAAACAACGTGACTATTTCATCCAGTGTAATCCAGCTAGGTTCTCTCCAGGAGCTGTCCCTCATCCACTGCCCTGCCAAGCTCCAGCTGGCTGCCCTGACCCACCTCAGAGAGAACCTCAAGGTCCTCCGGCTAGCCTTTGAAGGACTGGAGCAGGTACCAATGTGGATGTACACACTTCAGAGTCTCGAAGAGCTCCACCTGAGTGGCACTTTGACCCACGAACTCTCCCGCAGTGCAACCTTAGACTCCCTGAGAGAACTCAAAGCTCTAAGAGTCCTGACGCTTCGCAGCCGCCTAACCAAGATCCCTCCGAGTGTTGGGGATGTGGCAGTCAACCTCCAGCGTCTCTGCATCTATAATGAGGGCCTCAAACTACAAGCCTTCAGCAGCCTAAAGAAGTTGACCAACCTGGCCTCTCTGGAGCTGATAGGATGTGAGCTGGAGCGCATCCCCAGCGCGGTCTTCAGCCTGTCAAGCCTGCAGGAACTGGACCTGAAGGAAAACAAGCTGACGACAGTAGAGGAGATCTTGAGTCTACAACATTGCCGGCGCCTGGTAACTCTTCGTCTCTGGCACAACGGCATCACCTACATCCCTGAGCACATTGCTAAGCTGAAGTCCTTAGAGACGCTGAACGTCAGTTGGAACAAGCTCCGGAAACTTCCGTCACGTCTCTTCTACTGCACCAAGCTCCGGCACTTGAACCTGTCCCACAACCAGCTTACGTCGCTACCAGCCGAGGTAGGGATACTCCAGAGTCTCCAGTTCTTCTCAGCAGCCTTTAACTCCCTGGAACAGCTGCCGGAGGAGCTGTTCTCCTGCAAGAGGCTCAAGACTCTGGCGTTGGGAAACAACTGCCTGCTCTCGCTTAGCCCCAGGGTGGCTAACTTGGCCCAGCTAGTGCGCCTGGAGCTCAAGGGGAACAGACTAGACTCTCTACCGCCGGAGATAGGGGACTGTCCCCTTTTGAAGACCAGTAATCTTGTGGTAGAGGACAACCTGCTGGATCTACTGCCGTCGGATGTACGGAGCAGGATGAAAGACAGTTGAGAGACAGTTACTTTGCTTACTTTAAAGGGCTTTTTACTCCTCCTGGTGCATAGGCCGCTGACAACAATTGAGAGATAGGCTAAAGGGTCAGGTTTGGTTGCTCTTGATTGGTCAGAGATGTCAGCTCCGTGGGAAAGGATTGGACCTCTGGTTGGGTTTGCAGTTGTGAGGACAAGAGGGATTTGCTTTTTTAAAGGCAAATAAGAGCCCAAAAGTACGAGAGGACATGTAAGGACGGAACTATGGACACACCGTAGCATATAAGGTTCAAGAAAGGACCTTTTGGAGGGACATACAGTATAGCAATAGAATAATTAGCAAATATAATATATTTTGGTCAAATCCTCTTTAAATCATGTTCACCTACTTATTGCCATGACTGTACTTTTAAACATGTTTTTTAATACAAAGATGTCTATCAAATTGTCCTTGATGAAATGTCATCCTTAAAGCGTATGTCATATGATGATTCTCTTTGTTCATTTAACTTGCTGGTGGCTTGGACATCGTTGCTCATGAAGGCTGTCTTGCAGGCTTGTTAAGGGCACTATTCAATCTGTATCACTGAAGTGCATTGCACACTAGAAATACTGTAAAGGTTATTCCCGATTGAGCTGACCAATGCAAAGTTTACCGTGAATGCAGCCTCCACTAACTCTGAATTTCCATGATATGGATTGATAAGAGCCTTAGGTTTACAGAGATAAACTGGCAAAGTGAGTTACTGTTTTATGCCATAGAAATGATGGAGGGTGATATGAACACACATGATACAAGGTAGTGGGAGGGAAACATCTAAGTATCAGTTTCTCTCTTCTCAAAGATTATACCTCTCTTGTTCAATTTATTTACCTGCTAGATTAGTGGTGTACGGCTAGAGGAATCATATATTTCTGAGATCTCTAAAGAGAGAACTTCAGTTGCATCCAGCCAGAGGGGAAAAGGGATGGGGATCCTGTATCCTGTTCAACTGGTTGTTTCATACAGCACAAAGGGTTCTTGTACCACTGTCATGGAGATGTGACAAACGCAGAGTGAAATCTTTTCAATGCCGGTGCCTTGGGAGTTTGACCTTTTCCCACATTAACTGAGTGACTTGGAGAGTAACTCATTGAATGAATGTTTTTCATTGTGTTTTATGCATATCAGTTGAAACTAGATGGAGGCCAATTCAACTAGCGAATCATATACAGTAATACTGTAAGCTTCATTATGATACACTGCAGTGCATTCACAAAGTGAAACGTGTTATTTTACAATGTAGTACACCACAACAACACAATGATGACACTGGTAGGCAATGCACAAATGTATTTCACAACGTTTTTACAATCCACCTGTAATGAGTGAATGACGTGGACCCAAGTGAAGCTTCCTTATTCCTTTGTTGTTGTCATCCCTTTTTTGACTACCTTTTCAGCTTGTGAGTCACACAACCAACGTTACGAAATAAACGAGGGCTGAATCTAAGGTCAGCACTATAAAGGGTTGTACACAGTACTGTACTGTAGTAATAATGTAGCAGTATGAGGAGTCAGCTGACAGTACTATACTGGAGTAATACTGTAGCAGTATGAGGAGTCAGCTGACAGTACTATACTGTAGTAATACTGTAGCAGTATGAGGAGTCAGCTGACAGTACTATACTGTAGTAATACTGTATCAGTATGAGGAGTCAGCTGACAGTACTATACTGTAGTAATACTGTAGCAGTATGAGGAGTCAGCTGACAGTACTATACTGTAGTAATACTGTAGCAGTATGAGGAGTCAGCTGACAGTACTATACTGTAGTAATACTGTAGCAGTATGAGGAGTCAGCTGACAGTACTATACTGGAGTAATACTGTAGCAGTATGAGGAGTCAGCTGACAGTACTATACTGTAGTAATACTGTATCAGTATGAGGAGTCAGCTGACAGTAGTATACTGTAGTAATACTGTAGCAGTATGAGGAGTCAGCTGACAGTACTATACTGCAGTAATACTGTATCAGTATGAGGAGTCAGCTGACAGTACTATACTGGAGTGATACTGTAGCAGTATGAGGAGTCAGCTGACAGTACTATACTGCAGTAATACTGTAGCAGTATGAGGACTCAGCTGACAGTACTATACTGGAGTAATACTGTAGCAGTATGAGGAGTCAGCTGACAGTACTATACTGCAGTAATACTGTAGCAGTATGAGGACTCAGCTCTTTCAACAGGTTGCATACCTTACTACAGTATTATACTATAGTGATAGTACTAGAAGGCAGGGATGTAGTCACTAAACCTTGACTGCAAGTTCTTTATACTCGAGTCATGAGTTGAGTCACGAGTCCCTTGGTATTGCTAAAAGCTGCGGTTCAAAAAATGTTTAAATGTCAAATCTGTTAATATGTTTCACATTGTAAGGATAACTAGATAAAACAGCTCTCTAACATTTGCTGTTGTAGCTAGTACAGTATGTTCAATTCTGCAGCAAGATACTTTTTCTGACAGTCACTACTGGTCGAGTCCAAGTCGAGTCACAGTCCTAGACTGGAGTACTACAACACTGCTAGGAGGTATCAGGGGGCAGTTTAGAACACACAGACATGTACAAAAGGCATCAGGCCATTGATCTGATTATTTACAGATGCAAGTTACTGCACAATGCCACAATGAACTGGGTCAGACACAGCCATGTTAACACACAAACACCAAAGTGTTACTGTTGTCAGTGTGTTGTGTTTCTCCTCCTGTAGAAGGAGCCCAGTCTTGCCCTGCCTTTTGTCTCCATAACAAGCGTTCATATCAGCCAAGCCAGGAACATACATACCTCAGTAATACCTAATCACACAGGCCAGCCCACACACTCACAATCACAGACAAGGCCAATGGGGGGAAACTGCACTTCCCTGTTCATGCTGGAGCTACAGTAGGGGAGTAGGCTAGGTTGGAAGGTGGGGGAGTGGATAGAGAGAGAGAGCAGCCAGTGGAAATTTCCAAAGGTGTGCAGACAGCACTGTTTGTCACACCAGTGTGTCCTTGGTATGCACATGCACACACACACGCGTCCCACTCTACTCTGCCAATCATTTCCTTTCCCTTTCAGGCAGTAGTGTCAGTTAAAGGTTGATCTGGAGTTTGGAAATGACGTCCAGGATTAGTCAGACACAACCCAGTTTAATAACCCCCGAGACAGAGCCATAGACAAGCCCTAACGGAGCCCTAACCTCTGGGCCAGACACTCCGGTAGAGCTGATAGAATTCGATAGGTGCACAAAGTATGGTAATTGCGTCTTCTGGCCTTTTGATAGGCTGGGTGGAGTTCCTACTGTATTGTTTACACCTAACAAATCACTATCAGATCTACACAGGAGGGGCTAGGGATTGTTCCTGGAAGGAGCAATAGGTTGGGTGTTGACTCTAAACTGTGCTGCTTAGCAAGTAGAGCACGAGCAGAAGTCTCAATGCGTATCATGTTATGTTTGTTTCGGTGTGTACCAGCCAACAGGTCTGGTCATCCTAATGCAATATTTACACAAATAGGAGTTGATCTCATCTCCTCTAAGATACTTCCTGTATTTGCCTCCCAGCAATATAATTTAATTCCAGCAAACTTGAGAAATGTTTACCAATTGTGTGATTTAAGTTACTCAGCGTGTTGTATATCTGGGATAGCCTGGTTCCAGATCTGATTGTGCTGTGTTGTTAATGCCTATGGTCATTGGCGTGATAATGACCATAGGCGTTGGCAAGACGGCACACACAGATCTGGGACCAGGCTATATCTGGGAGGCAGGAACTGTGTCAATGTTTCCTATCCTAACAGATGTGATAAGCTCATAATGACTCATTATATTACTTCATCATGCATGCTAAATATACAGAAATTGAACCGGTATGATGGAAAGGTCTAGCATGGGTACCAGTCTGTTTCTCTAACATTCCACTCCTTGTTCTCTGTGTCATATGGCAAAGATGGTTTAGCATGACAAGGAGTTGCAAGGAGTGGAATGATAGCTTAACCTACTGGTAGCCAGACTAGGAAAGGCCATTGTTATCATAACATTATCATTATGTCACCATACTGCTTAAGCACTATTTCAACCCCAAATACAGGTTACCCATAGGCACAGGTCTAGGATCAGATTATTTCCCCCCATTCTCAAGAGAACAAGTGATAAGGATGTTTTGTTAGGTGAATTTTGGCTTGTGGCACACACTGTAGGAAAACAACACATCCATTGTGCCAGGCAGTGCCTTTCTATGTGCCCTTCTATGCCTGGACTTGGGTAAACTGCCTGGACAGCTCTTAACCAAACAGGGCCTTCATTCATCCCTGTGTGCATGCGCCCGTGAGTGTATGTCCAGGTATCTGCCGTTACCTTTGTGTTTTCTCTGTGTAGTACATTCCATCGTGGAGTCATTAGAAATGTCCTTGTTGACTCACCTTGGAGTTAACACTCATGAGTGCAAAACAGAATACAATGGACAATGTTACCTTAGGTAAAGTACTCGATCTAGAAGTGTACTATCGCTGTAGCCACATTCACATTGCACTTAGCCCAGAGTTAAGAGAATGCAGTGTCAAAAGGTCTCATGTAAGATGTTTTTTTTAGAAATGCCAATACAATAGATGAATAACACAACTGATTGGGTTTACGATAGAAAGGTATGACAGTCATGAAGAAAAGACTCTTAAGCCTTAAAACATTTTCTGTCTATAATCATGAATTTGTGAAGGTTCTTGAAATTGCACAAAACCACCCCGTTATCTCAAAAGTGTTATGGGGACACCTGCACCTAGTCAGGTTTGCCCGTAGAGATACAGAAGACTCATGGATATAATCAGTTTCAGCGTGAACATTGCCATTGAGGGCTCCCACCATTTTAAAGAAGTCAACTGGGTGGGGATTCCCATGGGCTGTAGCTTCAATAGCGCTGCCACAGGTAGCCTAGTGGTTAGAGTGTTGGGCCAGTAACCGGAAGATTGCTGGATCAAATCCGCAAGCTGACAAGGTAAAAATCTGTCATTCTGCCTCTGAGCAAGGCAGTTAACCTACTGTTCCCCGGGCACCTTGGATGTCGATTACGGCAGCCCCCCACACCTCTCTGATTCAGAGGGGTTGGGTTAAATGCGGAAGACACATTTTAGTTGAATACATTCAGTTGGACAACTGACTAGGTAACCCCCTTTCCCTATCACAGCGCTATAATGACACAGATCTAAAGATAAGTCCTCCATCTCTGTGGGTTTGCCTCCCTTCTTGGCTCAACTCTAGTTGGATAGTGACCTCCTGTGGCCACAATAGAGAACTGCACTTGTCCTCACATTCTTGAATTAGGACTTCATGCTTGTAATAATATAGAAGATTCTTTTGATCAAGATTCTGAATTTTAATAGTCAGACATAATTCTAATTGTATAACCTGTTGTTGCTATTTTACCAACAGTAACTCTTTAGCCAAGTCCCATAGAATAGAAACAAAAAAGGTCAAGTTAAACACTTTATTTTGTGCTTCAGTCTTCCAAGAAGGAATGAATACTTCATTTTCAATAGTATTTGTATATAAATAACATCTCAAAAAAACAAAACCGACAATGTAGCTATTTACAAAAAGTTCATATGAATATTTTCAATAAATAAATACATGTAAAATTCCCAAAAATTCTAAATATGCCTAATAAAAGACAAGTTTTCAAAGATAAACACAACTACCATGCAATGCAGTCATCATGGGATACACCATGTCAAGTCAAAATATCAAAGTTACAAAATCACAAACAGTTCAATTTCCTTCACAGTGAGGAATAATAATGCAATATAAGTCATCACAAACACTCAATAATAAAGCCATGTACAAGTGTGCACTCCTGAATCAAAGGGGGGAAGAGGTCAAATTTACCATCAAAAGGTGCTTTGCTCTGTGCAAAAATGGTGTCCAAATAATGTCCACCATACTTATTCTTCCATAAGCTGCCAAAACAGGACGGTAAACACAAGTCAACCTCGACCAGTTACTAAAAATCATACTTTACATCAATGAATTCAAGTCACCAGGTTTTGAGAGGAGAGTGTAGAAGGGGAGTCTATGAACCATCCAATTTGGCATAGAGAGGGGGTGGGGGGGTTGGTGGTAGAGTCCATCTAACTCCTAAAGAGGGAGAGGTGGGGAGTGAGAGAACACTCTAGACTCCAGCTGTCTCTCTAGAAGCTCTACCACGTCCGGTGTACATGACGATGAGGCTCGGGCGAGGTCAACAGCTGTCTCTCCACTGGTGTTGGGGTGTTTCAGGTTGGAGAGAGGTGCAAGGAACTCAATGACGTCCCGGTAGCCCTCTCGGACAGCGATGTGGATGGGTAGGGTGCCGGTGTGGTCTGGCCTGTTGACTGACGCGCCGAACTCCACCAGAACCCGGAGTGTGTCCACGAAGCCAGTGCGTGCCGCATCATGTGCCGGTGAGACTCCTCGCCGGTCTGTGATATTTGGGTCGGCTCCGTGCTCCAACAGTAAGCTGGCCACGTTGGAGTTGCCCATCATCATCACCTAGGGAGAACAGAAGGAGACTTGACGTTAGAGGGCGTTATCAAATGTTATTCATCACATGATGCAGTGTTTGATATAGGCCTAGTGGGAGAGAGTTCATGGGATTGTAACAATTTAATTGTATGTAGGGTAATTATAAAGGATATAAGTAGCTAGGTTAGGTACATTTGTCAGAACTGTTGTCCAACACTTTAGCTATTAATGAGCAATAGACAAGGTTGTTACTTAATGCTTCAAAGAAAATGGTTAAACTCTGGTTTTCACTGCATTTCATTCAAACAAGGTATAAGAAACCATTCTGAGGAAGCAACCATGGGCTGACAGCTCTGTTGTTGTCTCCCTCTCACACCCACACAGACTTAGTTAGCTACCTATACTACATTCAAAGCCAACACAGTTTGAGTCGAAATATTACAGGCTAGGACACAATGAAAGTTCAATGAGGAAGTTGGTTACCTGTAGAGCGGTCTTTCCAAATTGATTGACAGTATCGGGGTGCACTCTGCATTCCGGCCCTAGCATCCTCCTGACCTCGTCCGTATTTCCCTTGGCTGCGGCAGCGGTCAGGCTCTTGGCCGCATCACTCTGACTCAGGACCATTGTGGACGGATTTCTATATTTTCTCCCTAAAATATGAATAGAAGAAATAGCTAGCTGAGTAGCTACCCAGTATCTAATTGTAATCAACTGTTCTAGTCTATCAACGCTAGCCAGTTCGTCTCGTTAGCTAGCTCACTATCATTTATCCCCAACCAGCAAACGTTAGCAAGCTAGTTGCGAGTAGTTCAACTAACACATTATAGTGAGAAAAAATGCATATATATATTACACACACTTCACAACGTTATTTCTTCGAAATTATGGAGCCCAATTCTAGCTAGTAGCACAGGATAAGAATGCTAGCTAGTAGCTAGCAGTCTCAAAGGGGAATCAAAACTCATATGAAAAGGTAGTTAGTTACCTTGTCTGATTTGAAATGATCCCGACCGTTACAGGCTCTTCTTTTCTGTCCTTTTTTCCGAGATACTTTTGAAATAAATCACAGCAGGTAAATGTTGAACAACTTTGAAGGCTGCAGGACCTTTAATTTGCGCGCTGAGAACTACGTTACCGTTTACCCAACCAACATTTACAAACATTGGACAGAACGTATCTCGACCAATCAGCGCGTTGAATGGCGAGGTGGGTGGAGTAATGACTTGGTTGCCACCATACAGTCACTGGTTGCTACAGCATCACTGTGGTAACAGTTGAGTCGACCAATGAGAAGCCATAGCGTAGAAGGCGGGCAATTTTGCGGACGTTGATGTCTTCAAAGTACATTCATTCACATTTCTAAAATGTTATAGTAAATGTCCAAAGTCAGACATTTGATAGTAAGTCTCCAAAGTCATGTAGAAAAAAAGGCGGGTTATTGAAGAAATCATTCTCAAATGCCCGCGATTGACAGTTGTGTCATTAAAACGCGGGTGTGAAAAACGTTTGATATGGGATTTTATATACTTTGGCTAAAATAGCAGCTAGCATTTTGGATGATATAAAACAATACATTCATATCTAAAATGTTTTGTTCATTAAATGTAATAATACACAAGAAAAACAACCCCATTACGTATTTCAAGGCTATAGTTTAATATAAACATTTAACAATCTAAGAGACAATGAGTAAAGCAATTAAAATCTCAAATTACATTGCATGACATAAAAGTTAAAATCACAAACAATTTTATACAGTAACATTATTAAGTAGAGCATTTCAATGAAATTCAAAGACATTTTCCTTTTTTATGCGTGCAATTAAATTGAACAATGATCTCTGGACGCAAAGGCAGAAGTTAGCCACCATGGTTTAGAAGTTACTCCGTAGTTGGTAATCTAAATGAAAGAAAATAGAACAATAAAAATACTATAGGATAAATACTAGTTCTAATTTTAAAGAGTAAAAATATTTTTTTCCTTAAATTTCTCTCTCTCTATGAATAAATGATGGGTCTCTTTTTGCTATACATGAGTAAGCTATATCTAAAGAGCATGGCAGTCCTACCTCCACTTTGTGTGATGTATCTGACCCAGGGCAAGGCCTGGTAACCACTCTTCTCTATAATTTTCATGTACCGCACCTTGAGGCATACAGAGTGACAGAGGAGAGGAGAGAGATCAGTGTAACTTGATATAATGGATCATTTGTTTTGCCTAACCAAATGAGGCACTTGTAGCCTATGCTAGTTTATGCTAAGTATGTTACCACTTTGGTTCCGCATAAGCTTGTTTTCAAAGGTCAATCCAGTATACTCACAGGCGGGAGCACACACACAGCTCACCTGTATCCCTGACACTGTGAAGTATGGAATCTCAAAGTTGACAGTGATGGGAGGTTTGCCCTCCATCTCATCATTCTCCACACTGGGCAGGCCAAAGCTGGCCCGCATCAGAAACTCCTTACCGCCCTGGAGACAGACAGACAGACAGAGAGGGAGAAAAAGAAAGAGAGAGAGGGAGGCGGAGAGATACAGAGAGAAAAATTACAGAAAGAGTGAGATGGTTCATATAGGGCCCTGAGTTTTTCATTCTGATGATGTGTCCTGACCAGAAAAAGAGGCTGGAGTTTTTCCAGGTCAGGAGCCTTAATGTTCTAAATTCTAGGGTTCATTGTTGACCCATTTACTGGCCGTCGTGTTTTCATGGTCATCACTCTCTCACTGTTAAGTTGGTCAAGGTCCCGACATCAGGGTTATCTATCCTGCTTACAGAGCTTTTTGTTGCAAAGATGCGCGCGCTTCACTCGGACGGGACGTTTGCTTGTAAACAAAAAAATGGCTCTATATATTTGGCCTTGAGTTTCATCGACAGGGAAGAACGGCTGGAGACAGAAGTGCTGCTTGGATGAAACACTTACAGGGAAGGACTTGATAGTCCACACAGCCAGGTTCTTCTCAGGGACGTATTTAGCGTGGCCTGTACTGGTCTTAAACTTGGGGGAGTCAGCGTCACTGGGGACAGGAACCCGCACCTCCACGTTGTTGGCTACTGACTGCTTCTTGAACTGACCTTTAGCCTATGGAATTAGAGAAAGGCAACTGTAGCATAGGACAATGCATAGATTCATACACTAAGTGTTACTATAACACTACCTTAACCATGATCTCAACTCGACTGTGAGAGAACTTCTCGATGACAGACTCAATCCATATCAGAGGCTTCACCTGTAGGGATACAGAATGTATTTAGTTCTACCGTCCACTGGAAAGCCATTATACTACTTTATCAGTGATGTAGTGGTAGGAAAATAGGTGGGTAAATGCTGATCGCCGTTCGCGGTGAGTCAAGTAATACTCCCATTACTTTCAATGCATTTTCCCCGAAAAATGTGGGTAAGTGCACACGCAAAATAAAAAATGGTGCATGAAGTGTTTACCCTCCACTACACCACTGGACTTGATACAGACAGGGCTTACAGCTCACTCAAGTATTGATTTCAGTACAGTAACAGTGCAATGGAAGGGTGAAACTGTATGAGGGAGGATGAGGGTATTTTAGGGAGGTCATGTACATTTTCAGAGATACAATATGAATGTATTAAAGGTAACTCACGTGAGTGTTGATGCGGTAGGACATGAGTTCAGACTCTCCGTCAGGAGGGATGAAGGAGATGGTGCGGTCACTCTCGAAACGGGACAGACGAACACACTGGTGAAACTTAACGTCCTCCATCGTTACAGTCTTCCCTTTGTCTCCTGAACACACACACTCATTTTCATCAACATCTAAAATGCAATTGCATCTGAGAAGCAGTGACTGTGTGTGTGTGTGTGTGTGTGTGTGTGTGTGTGTGTGTGTTCACTGCTAGCCTGTGTGTGTATTGTACATACGGCCAGTGAGGGCGAACAGCGCTCGGTCATTGAGTCCCAGTCTCAGCTCAGGCATGCCAGACAGCATGGTCTTCAGCTTGACAGTGCCCACGATGTCACTGCTCATCACACTGCCATTGGCATTCACCTGAGGTCAACGCATGACACAGAGGTCAACCTCTGATGGAGACTTTTTATACAGTAGCTAGTTGATTTGTTGAGAGAATGCTCAGTCAATTAAAGATCAAATCCACACTAGGGGAAACAGCATCAGTGTTCACCCCAGGATCTTCGGTATTGTTTTTGTTTTGTTGAGGAGATACGGCAGAGAGGAGCACCCGGCAGCAGGGGAAAACAACTGCAGTAGGCCTATATATTCTGCTGTTTGCACGTGCAGTGATGTCTGAGGGAAAAACTGTGTTGTTTCCCGTAACTTCTGTTGTTGTAATATCGCAAACAGGCGTGGCAGTTCCACCAATTAAGGATTCCAGCTTTAATCAATTAAATTAATCAATTATTCAGAAAGCAAAGGTTATTGGTATTTTCAGTGATCAATATTTTCCTATGGAGATTAAAGCATTATAAACACAAAACCCATTATGACAATTATTGATATTGCCGAAACAAGAAAATTAATTGCCGAATTGCATGTATCAAACCCAACATCCTTATGGTAAAACCACTCACCAGTAAGTTGATGGACTCGATGACGTCGATGAAGACCTCATTCTTCTTGTACTTGATGCCCTCTGACCTCCAGGACACAGCGTTGGTGACAGTGGTGGGAACCTTAGTCTTAGCCACCTCCAGCTTGGTGCCCTCCTGCGTGATGTACCTGGAGAGACAGCCAGTATGGACATCAGTAGCTTGATCTCAGATCTGTTTTGTAAGACAATGAATTACAAGGACCAGGAATTGGCAAGACAGCACATACAGATCTGGAATCAGGCTAAGTCAAGATAAAAGTCAATGTACCTGTAGTAGAGACATACAGTATAGAGATCAGTCTGATTGGACTTTCAGAAGTTCCAAAACTTGTCCTTGCTTTATGGTGTTGGGTCTAGAACCAGTATCTGTCTATTAAAGCTGCATCTTTATAATAATAAATATGCCATTTAGCAGATGCTTTTATCCAAAGCGACTTTCAATCATGCACGCATACCTTTTATGTACGGGTGGTCCTGGGAATCGAACTCACTACTCTGGCGTTAGAAGCACCATACTCAACCATACTCAGTCCATTCTCTCCATTTACCCAGTACACATGTATGACTAATTGACTATATTGTAACAGAGAACATGTGTATCAGTGTGTGTTGTGATTGGCAGGCTCCCCCACCGCCTTCCTCTGCAGATCCTTTATGGTCAGCTGAAGAATGGACTGAGGTCTGCCAAGGGGCAGAAGAAGTGCATCAAGGACCACAGTAAGACCTTCCTGAAGCGGAGAGCCTGACAACCAACTGCCATACCTGGCGCCCCACCTTCCGCCTGGGTGTCACACACCTCCAGGACACAATCCCAGAGAGGAGAATCTAAACGTCTTGCACAAAGACACCAGCGTGCAGCGGGTACAGCCCTCTGAGGTGGAGAATTCACCTGCCCCTCATGTGGCAAACCACGCGGGTCTCGAATTGGCCTGCACAGCCACATGCAGTGGCACTGACGCAACTCCCCACAATTGGGAGCAGCGTCATCATCGAAGGACAGCCATAAGCAAGTAAGTAAGTGAGCGGGTGTCACTCACTCCTGCAGGATTTTGCTGTCGGTGGTCTGGGGGAAGCCAAAGTCCATGAGCTCGTCCAGTAGCTCATAGACCACCACAAAGTTGTCCTGTATGCTCTCCTCCTCCAACTCTGTAAAGTACTCTGTGAACACCTGGAAACAACACAACATCGATTGGCAGCCTCAGTAATAATATGTGAATTATGATCATGTTATGTCAAATGGGTAGGGAGAAACCAGTAGACACATTATGCAGGTCTTTTGGTAGTGAAAAACACTTCTGACTCAGCCATTGGGGTGAAAATGACAGCAATGGAGTTGTTAAGACAGCACAGACAGACCTCTGACTCACCTCAACCACTTTATAGAGGAAGGCATAGACCAGAGAGGCGTTGGAGTTCTTGTTGGTAGTGGCCACCACTGTGAGAGCGTCAAGGTAGATAGAACACACAGGCCTATTCTAAGGTCCTAGTGTAATATGTTTAAGAAGTTCATTATCATCTTTACTCTAGGGAAAAATACATATTTGTCTTTGTGTAGGTTTGACTAGCATCTCATTAGTAAAGCTAACATGATTTATACAGGCTACAAAATGGTAATGATTAACTTTTAGCTGGCTAGCGACTAAAATCATTATAAGGATACAGTACAGGTTGGTGTGCTTGATCCACAGGAAATGAACGTTGCCATGCGACATGATTGGACAGGTGAGCCCCTCCTCTTCCTGTGTCATGAGCAAAGGCAAGAAATGGTCAATCTCAGCCATGTCCACGTCGCCCTTGTAGTTCCGACATATGAGCACCTGCAGGGTAAGAGGGGAAATTAATAGGGAAAGAAAAACAATAACCTATATGGGTCAAAGGTCACCCTTAAGGCACCTGAGTTTTTCCTAAGCATGTGACGTGACTAAAAAAACTCATAGTCCTACTAGAGGTCAACGGGTGAGAGAGGTAATGAGGTAATGTAACGTAGAGGTCAACGGGTGAGAGAGGTGATGAGGCAATGTAACGTAGAGGTCAACGGGTGAGAGAAGTGATGAGGTAATGTAACGTAGAGGTCAACGGGTGAGAGAGGTGATGAGGTAATGTAACGTAGAGCAGATATGGGAAGAGTAGAACTAGAGATCATTATTCCAGCAACCTTCTGGATGTGTCAGGCGAAGAGGTCTCATAAACGTTACACAATATTTAATGTTGAGTCCTGTACATGTTCCATCGATTCCATATCTAAGGAATGCTAAATGAAGGACGAACATAAGGGCTTGACAACTCTTTGCCTTGACAAGTGATCAGATGGTTGAGATTGGGTTCCAGAGCTACACCTGTCACTCAATCAAGATGTTGCAGTGCCTACAAAGTCTAGGTGTACAGTAGTACCGTGCTACAGGCTTATAACGGTGGTTATTGTGGCTTGTCAGTTGTTGTGTCAGCCTAGGCCAGGGGTTCGGCAACAGGCGGCCCAAAACCGTCCCAAGTGATATTGTTTTTTAGTAAAATCAACATATAATATATATTTTTTAGGATTTTAGTTTTTGTTTAAAAAAAGACTAAAATCAACAAGAATTCAGCTAAAATTGAGTTTACTTTAATGATCGTGTCTTAATGTAATCAAGGAATTCAAATATGTCTTTTTGGCTTTATTATTATAATTATGTTCTGGCCCCTCGAACATAATCGGCCCGGCTGCTGAATATGGTTGCCTTGGCCTACTAATTTGCATGCAGCCTAATACAACCTCTTGCTGTTGTGCCACCTGAAACCATGTCCTCTTTCCCCTCCCATGACTTCTAGGCCTATTGTAGAGGGGTGGAATCTTTTTATCAAATTACACCTCTAGCTGTGAGAGATTCAGGCTATTCTGAATCTCTCACAGGATAAGAAACCTGAATAGAGCATTCTCTTCTGTTTATAACAGGAAGTACTGTGTTGTCTGCCCAACCACATGTGATTTATAATGTGTTAATCTTGGCACTATCCTTCTACAATGTACACAAGATGACAGGTGCCAGGCAACTTTGACTCACTTACTATATTCACTTTCATGTTTGGAAATGATATGTAATTATTTTGTGGCAGCTTTTTTCATAACACCTGGTATAAGAATTTGTCAAGTCTAAAAAGGATGCAGCCACTGGCCTTATGACCTGTTTTTATCCGCTTGTGTCCGGAAGTGACTTGTGCAAGGCTTGAATGGAACTGTCACAGGCAACGAATTAATCTTTAACGACGTGGCTATCTATTAATGTTTAATGGCAAGAGCAAACGTTGAACAAACTCGATTTCAATCCCAAACAAAAGCGAGTTAAGGTCAAGTCAAGCTAAAACTGACATTGTTTATAGCGTTATCAATGGCAACAATCAAAATGAGAAGTGATCTTACCTTTCCTTTCAAGTCCAGAACGAAGACAGCGGAGGCAGACATTATCAGCACCAAATGGATCACTCCGCAAGTATTTCAAACACTACACGCTTGTCCGCTTAAATTTTAAGCGTTTCCTTTCGCCAGTAAAGTAGTCTAAATGGGTATAAATGTACTCATGGCTTCCACGGTTCCTTTTCTTGAAGGGACACGTCAGATCTGACGTCACGGGCCTCCAGGTAAAACATTAACAGCATCGCACTCACCTGTATGGAAAAAAATAGGCCTGGACGCACTGCTCGATTATTTCGCGAGATGGTGCAATAGATCCAGATATGCATGTTGGAACTTTTAGCGCAATACTCTACTCACGACTTCCACAAGCGGGCAGACGTACATTAGATAAGTAACGATTGCAAAAATCCACCGATCGATTCTGTACCATACAGCACGGGAGGCTGGTGGAACCTTAATTGGGGAGGACAGGCTCGAGGTAATGGTTGGAGTTGTATAAGTGGAATGGTATCAAATATATCAAACACATGGTTTCCATCTGCTTAATGCCATTCCATTCGCTCCGTTCAAGACATTATTATGAGCAGTCCTCCCCTCAGCAGCCTCCACTGCCATACAGTCTATAGACTCTATGGTCTGTAGGCCTGGCCTGCTGATAACAGTTTCATGTGATCTTGAATTTAAAATAAAAAATATATTTTCTGCTTCACATATCTAGAATTTACTTTAGATGGCTGGAGCTTTTCCCAATTAGATTTATTTTGACCTGGTGACCTTGACTTTTAACAGGCATTATGTCTGTCAAGATGTTTTGTAAGTTAATGCAGTGATATTTATTGCTCTGACGTCACTTTTGGAATCTTGCAAAGAACTGGCTAACAACAAACTCACATGTTTCTCCTCAAAGTCAAACCCACCCAAAATGATCTGACACTTTATTATTTCATTACAAAACCCCAGGCCTTTCAGCGTTTACTGGCCTCTTTATCTGGACATCTTTACAAAGGCCTATAAGGATTAGTCTAGACCTGGGTTCAAATAGTATTCATCTTTATATATATATATATATATATATATATATATATATATATATATATATATATATATATATGTGTGTATGTATATATATGTGTGTATGTATATATATGTGTGTGTACTCTGAGTGTTTTATTGTGCCTGCATAAAGATGACAGATGGACAGAATTAGTTTGGACTTTTGGGACTATTCCATTGGATCCATTCACTGTGCCAGTCGAGCTCAATCAAGCCCAGCTAAAGTAATTGAATACTACTTGAACCCAGGTCTGGATTTGTCATGTGCACTCCCTTTACAGCTTCTTAATCTGTTATAACCCTTACTTTACAAGGCAACTCGCCTCCTTCCCCACTGGGGCCTCAGTCCCTCTGTAGGCGGCTTGGTGCCCTACATCTCCCTTCCTCTCTCTTCCTCTCCTCTCTGTAGGAAAGCTGTGTGTGTGTGTGTGTGTGTGTGTGTATTTAGGCTATAGGAAGGCCATGGCCAACAACAGACTTCCATGTAGGAGTTGTGTATGTTATGGGAGGGTTGGGACATGTGTCAATCTCTGTCAGTGTATTGCTCATTTTGTCCAAAAGCTTTGTTTGCACCAGCTTGAAGTAGCCATATCCAACCCACAGATAGGATAATTTGTAGACCTACTGGAGCTGTAAACTAGACAGCAACGCCTTGGTGAAACACACATGCTACATTCACAAAGGCTGTGGCCTGGCTATCAAATAATAAAGGGTCAGATGTGGGCCAATGGGAGACATGCAAACTAAGGAATGCTTTGTGTACCTTTCAGACACACACACTGTTTGTTTTAGTCAGTTAGTGCAGGTCTACTGCCATCTTTTCCAGCCACCCTTAACTTGACCTGTTTTTGGACAAAATGTGTCTAGAAACAGGTGACGTTATGGGTGACGAGCAAAGATGACAGTTTATCCAAATCAAAGTTTAGCATCCTCCACCAATGTTTGATTTTAAACTTGAAAAAATCACCCCCACACTCCAAATCAAGCATGGCCTACAGGAAGAGAGGGAGTACTGTGACAAATGTAAACATCAACATTAAACCCCACGATTCTTAATCGGACCTCTTCTTCCTCCCCTGTTGTTGTGGCCTGGATGTGAAGCCAGAAGGAAAGGCCATCTCCGCTGCAGCCTTGGGATGTGTCTCTAATGGCACCCTATTCCATACATTGTGCACTACTTGTCCAAAGTAGTGCACTATATAGGGAATAGGGTGCCATTTGAGATGCAGACTTGACTGACTGCAGTAGCCTTCCCATATCCCCCATATGGGGTACTTGGAGGTCCAACAATAACATATGGAAACGCTTTGTAGGTCAGACAGACTCCAAAGGAAACAAATGACTTGTAGGTCCGACAGACTCCAAAGGAAACAAATGACTTGTAGGTCCGACAGACTCCAAGGAACAAATGACTTGTAGGTCCGACAGACTCCAAAGGAAACAAATGACTTGTAGGTCAGACAGACTCCAAGGAACAAATGACTTGTAGGTCCGACAGACTCCAAAGGAAACAAATGACTTGTAGGTCAGACAGACTCCAAGGAAACAAATGACTTGTAGGTCAGACAGACTCCAAGGAACAAATGACTTGTAGGTCAGACAGACTCCAAAGGAAACAAATGACTTGTAGGTCAGACAGACTCCAAAGGAAACAAATGACTTGTAGGTCAGACAGACTCCAAGGAACAAATGACTTGTAGGTCAGACAGACTCCAAGGAACAAATGACTTGTAGGTCAGGCAGACTCCAGGGAACAAATTACTTGTAGGTCAGACAGACTCCAAGGGAAACAAATGACTTGTAGGTCAGACAGACTCCAAGGAAACAAATGACTTGTAGGTCAGACAGACTCCAAGGAACAAATTACTTGTAGGTCAGACAGACTCCAAGGAACAAATTACTTGTAGGTCAGACAGACTCCAAGGAACAAATGACTTGTAGGTCAGACAGACTCCAAGGAAACAAATTACTTGTAGGTCAGACAGACTCCAAGGAACAAATGACTTGTAGGTCAGACAGACTCCAAGGAAACAAATGACTTGTAGGTCAGACAGACTCCAAGGAAACAAATGACTTGTAGGTCAGACAGACTCCAAGGAACAAATTACTTGTAGGTCAGACAGACTCCAAGGAAACAAATGACTTGTAGGTCAGACAGACTCCAAGGAAACAAATGACTTGTAGGTCAGACAGACTCCAAGGGAAACAAATGACTTGTAGGTCAGACAGACTCCAAGGAAACAAATGACTTGTAGGTCAGACAGACTCCAAGGAACAAATGACTTGTAGGTCAGACAGACTTCAAAGGAAACAAATGACTTGTAGGTCAGACAGACTCCAAGGAAACAAATGACTTGTAGGTCAGACAGACTCCAAGGAAACAAATGACTTGTAGGTCAGACAGACTCCAAGGGAAACAAATGACTTTTCCTCTACCTCTCTAGGTTTTACTATACAGTAGGTCAACAAGTTAAACTGTTCAACAGTAGCTTCTTGCTACTATCTATCCCAGGGGTTCTTAAACTTTCATCTCAAGACCCAAATGAGAAATTGACCGTGACCCAAATTGCCCTCCAACGACTGATTTTAAATCTGATTTTAAACCTAACCTTAACCACACTGGTAAACTTATGCCTAACCCTTACTTTAAATTAAGATTTAAAAAATCAAAAACAAATCCATACATTTTTACGACTTTGCAGCTTGGCCATCTAGTGGGTCGATATGACTGTACATTCTATTGTTCCTTCAGTGCACTGCTGAGTGCCGTAAAGAGGTAGACATACACAACAGACGACACATTGACGCAGCTGCTATTGTCATGACCTAGTTAAGAACACCTGTGCCGGTCAAATCATCTCCCCTTCACATGATGGGTCAAACCATCACAAGCTCAGTTCATTTAACCCTCAGACTTCACCATGGTATGTACAGGCCTGACCGGGGCATATGGAGAAATGTAATGGACCAGCTAAGTGGTGATGCTCTTGACCAGTCTTACTCTCACTCCTACCAATTTATCAACAGTGTAGAGCCACCACTGAACATATCGATGGTAGAACTACTAGTGACTAGTTGGCCTACGACTATTTGTCCTACGACTAGTTGGCCTATGACTAGTTGGCCTATGACTAGTTGGCCTACGACTAGTTGGCCTACGACTAGTTGGCCTACGACTAGTTGGCCTACGACTAGTTGGCCTATGACTAGTTGGCCTACATGTGTCTGGGTGTGTTTGAGTGCAGCAGTGTGTTTCACAGTGTATCCTCCCCTGCAGCCTGAGAGGAAGCATTGCTCTGGGTAGTGGCTGGTGTCTTTGGGTCTCTGAGACAGAGACTATTGTTATTGCTTATCACCAGACCAGTACAGCCAGTACCACTGTGTTCTGTTTGGTAAACTGGCTAGTGACCTGTTGTTCCTGTTCCTGAAGTGACTTCCTGTTCTCATGTCACAAGACACTCCCTCTCGTAGACTGTCACAGTGGTGTGATGTTCTGACCCCGCCCCTTTGTGACATCGCTGGCCAATGGGAGATGGCGGAATGGCAATATGTAAATAGTCAGGTGAGGTGACAATGCAGGAGATAGTGTCTATGAGCCTATCCCCTGGGGACAAACATTGTTTGTCACCTGTGTTTCAGGGTGTGTCTTAAAGCCATAGGGGTCTAGCACACTGTGGATCTAGACTCATTTGAATGGCTATAAAGGGCGATAGCTATGTGCATCTGTCAACAGTGATGCTGATGGAGTGTATGTGGATACAGACCCTGTATAATTTCCATTGCTCTGCACATTCACACGTTTTACCTGCAGGCATCACTTTACCCATAACACTATTATAGCTTAGCTTCCATACAACATACTGCATCTAACGAAGGGGAGTGAAGGTTAGGCTAAAAAAAACAACCCCAGAATTGCACCTCCAGCTTTGTATTGCAGTTATATGTTGAATCCAAAGATTTATCAGAAGACTGTTGATCTACAGTAAAACTGTACTGAATGTCCCACTGGGGCCTCCTGGGGCCACCAGTACAAAAATGTATGCAATCACTTGTTATAAGCCACTTTAAGTAAAGGTGTCTGCTAAATGGCATACATTATTATAAATGTTGGCAAACTGTTTGCCCATGCATAGGTACCGCACAAGGCGATCCAATGTAATTCTCTATCCATTGGATGTTCCTGGCTGTGTAGGTAGACTCCACGTGTAGACCACTCCTACTAAGGAATGTGGATGCTAGTTCCTGGCTGTCTAGGTAGACTCCATGTGTAGACCACTCTTAGTAAGGAATGTGGATGCTAGTTCCTGTCAGATGTTATTCATTGATAGAGAACAGGTCTGTCCTTGAGGAGTGGATAACGACATCACAGCTCATAGACAAATCTATTCATTCACTTCCTGCATAGCTCACCTATATACTTTATATAAGTAAGCTAGATACCATTCAAATCAAATGTAAACTTTGTAAACAACAGGTGAAATGTGTACTTACGAGCCCTTCCCAAAAATGCAGAGAGAAAAATAATAGACAAATAATAACACAAGGAATAAATACACAATGACGGGGTACCAGTACACAGGGTACCAGTACAGAGTCGATGTCTAGGGGTACAAAGTAATTTAGGTAGATAGAGTGCCTTCAAAAAGTATTCACAGCCCTTGACTTTTTCCACATTTTGTTGTGTTACAACCTGAATTTAAAATGGATTAAATAGAGATTTTAGAGACACAATACCCCATAATGTAAATGTGGAATTTTTTTTTTCTTTCAAAATTTTGACAAATTAATAAAAAATGAAAAGCTCCTATTGGTAGATGGGTAAAAAATTACAATAAAAATCAATTTTTATCCCACTTTTTTACTTGATAAAGTGTGAAGAAGTCCAAGGGGTCTGAATACTTTTGCAAGGCACTGTATATCTGGTATCACCACATCCTCATCGGCAGACTCAACAGCCTTGGTTTCTCAAATGATTGCCTCGCCTGGTTCACCAACTACTTCTCTGATAGAGTTCAGTGTGTTAAATCGGAGGGTCTGTTGTCCGGACTTCTGGCAGTCTCTATGGGGGTGCCACAGGGTTCAATTCTTGGACCGACTCTCTTCTCTGAATACATCAATGAGGTCGCTCTTGCTGCTGGTGAGTCTCTGATCCACCTCTACGCAGACGACACCATTCTGTATACTTCCGGCCCTTCTATGGACACTGTGTTAACAACCCTCCAGGCAAGCTTCAATGCCATACAACTCTCCTTCCGTGGCCTCCAATTGCTCTTAAATACAAGTAAAACTAAATGCATGCTCTTCAACCGATCGCTACCTGCACCTACCCGCCTGTCCAACATCACTACTCTGGACGGCTCTGACTTAGAATACGTGGACAACTACAAATACTTAGGTGTCTGGTTAGACTGTAAACTCTCCTTCCAGACCCATATCAAACATCTCCAATCCAAAGTTAAATCTAGAATTGGCTTCCTATTTCGCAACAAAGCATCCTTCACTCATGCTGCCAAACATACCCTTGTAAAACTGACCATCCTACCAATCCTCGACTTTGGCGATGTCATTTACAAAATAGCCTCCAATACCCTACTCAACAAATTGGATGCAGTCTATCACAGTGCAATCCGTTTTGTCACCAAAGCCCCATATACTACCCACCATTGCAACCTGTACGCTCTCGTTGGCTGGCCCTCGCTTCATACTCGTCGCCAAACCCACTGGCTCCATGTCATCTACAAGACCCTGCTAGGTAAAGTCCCCCCTTATCTCAGCTCGCTGGTCACCATAGCATCTCCCACCTGTAGCACACGCTCCAGCAGGTATATCTCTCTAGTCACCCCCAAAACCAATTCTTTCTTTGGCCGCCTCTCTTTCCAGTTCTCTGCTGCCAATGACTGGAACGAACTACAAAAATCTCTGAAACTGGAAACACTTATCTCCCTCACTAGCTTTAAGCACCAACTGTCAGAGCAGCTCACAGATTACTGCACCTGTACATAGCCCACCTATAATTTAGCCCAAACAACTACCTCTTTCCCAACTGTATTTAATTAATGTATTTATTTTGCTCCTTTGCACCCCATTATTTTTATTTCTACTTTGCACATTCTTCCATTGCAAAACTACCATTCCAGTGTTTTACTTGCTATATTGTATTTACCTTGCCACCATGGCCTTTTTTGCCTTTACCTCCCTTCTCACCTCATTTGCTCACATTGTATATAGACTTGTTTATACTGTATTATTGACTGTATGTTTGTTTTACTCCATGTGTAACTCTGTGTCGTTGTATCTGTCTAACTGCTTTGCTTTATCTTGGCCAGGTCGCAATTGTAAATGAGAACTTGTTCTCAACTTGCCTACCTGGTTAAATAAAGGTAAAATAAATAAATAAAATAAATAAATAAATATCGTAATATGTGATATAATAGCACACCTTGACGACTTCAAATGGATCATATTGACGTACATGTGTCGTATCTTGTGACTATAGTGAGAGGAAACATTGCAACATTGCTATCAGTCAGGGTTAGTACTAGGAGGTACCATGCAGACAAGATTGTGTTAGGGAGTGAGAGAGAGTATTGGGTCAAATGAAACGAATCTCCATAATATTGCCTGCCGTAATGGGATCCAAGCCCTTGGCTATTATCTATAGTACACAGAAGCATTCTCTCTTGTGTCTAGGAAGGAGATAAGGGGCTGTATGTACAATGTATCAGATGTCTCAGAGCAGGAGTGCTGTGAATGAATAAGATGGACGGCAGTATTCACAAAGAGTCTCAGAGCAGGAGAGCTGATCAAGGATGAGTTTAGCCTTGTAGAGATTTAGTAGGATTAAATTGACAAGAGGGGACCTGATCCTAGAACACCACTCCTACTCTGAGACGCTAGACACATTCGGCCCCAGGTTGGGGGTTGATTGATCGACGCTGGTGTCTGTATGAAGGACAGGCCTTGGCCTATTTGAAGGACTGGTATAACTGGACTCTTTAAAGTATCGCCTAGCTATGACCAGCCCCTAAAGTGAACATTCTTGTCAATTACTCTTAATGGTGTGCCTTTTTGCTTGTCAATGACACTGTCACTGAGGAGTGTGCAGTAGCGGTTTGTGGGCAAAATAACTGGGGAAGCCAGAACAAAAGCCATATTACACCCTATGTGTTTTGATAATTGTGTTGTTTGCTCTATAACCTGTTAGTTCATATGTCTTGACCCCGTGGTATATATATATATATACAGGCCTAAAGCAGAGACAATAAGAAGACACAGTGGCAGAATAAATTCAACCACACCTTTGTTTCACCACAAAACCGAAGAGCAACCTCTGTCCTGTGAAGTCCACAAAACATATTGCCTGTAACAAACAGTTACATCACCTACAGCAGTGGTTCCCAAACTTATTATAGTCCCGTACCCCTTCAAACATTCAACCTCCAGCTGTACCCCCTCTAGCACCAGGGTCAGCGCACTCTCAAATATTGTTTTTTGCCATCATTGTAAGCCTGCCACACACACACACTATACGATACATTTATTAAACATAAGAATGAGTGTTAGATTCTGTCACAACCCGGCTCGTGGGAAGTGACAAAGAGCTCTTATAGGACCAGGGCACAAATAATAATATAATAATAATCAATAATTTTGCTCTTTTATTTAGCCATCTTACATATAAAACCTTATTTGTACATCAAAAATTGTGAATAACTCACCACAGGTTAATGAGAAGGGTGTGTTAGAAAGGATGCACATAACTCTGTGGATGCCCTAACTGGAGGCAGGGCATGAAAGGGTTATATAATGAATCCAGTTGCTTGTGTCATCTGTTTCGGGAAAGTACCTGCGTAATTGCTCACCCAGCTCACTCAGGTGCTTCGCTACATCACATTTGACATTGTCCGTAAGCTTGAGTTCATTTACACTCAAAAAAATCATACAATGATGGAAAGACCTGTGTGTTGTCCTTGTTAATGCAGACAGAGAAGAGCTTCTTGATAGCCAGCAGACTTTTGTATGTTGTAAAAGCGTTACATGGTCGCTGCCCATATCATTGCATAATGCAGAAAATACACGAGAGTTCAGGGGCCTTGCTTTAACAAAGTTAACCATTTTCGCTGTAGTGTCCAAGCTATCCAAGCTATCGTCTTTCATGCTATCAGGCATTCCTTTGGCAGCAAGAGCCTCTCGGTGGATGCTGCAGTGTACCCAAGTGGCGTCGAGAGCAACTGCTTCCACGCGCGTTACCACTCCACTATGTCTCCCTGTCATGGCTTTTGCACCATCAGTACAGATACCAACACATCTTGACCACCAACGTCCATTTGATGTCACAAAGCTGTGCAGTACTTTAAAAATATCCTCTCGTGTTGTCCTGGTTTCCAGTGGTTTGCAGAAAGAGGATGTCTTCCTTATTTGACCCCCCATAAACGTAACGGACATATACCAGGAGCTGTGCCAGGCCCGCCAGGTCTGTTGACTCATCCAGCAGTAACGCATAGAATTCACTGGCTTGTATGCAAAGCAGTAATTGTTTCAAAACATCTCCTGCCATGTCAATGATGCATCGTGAAACAGTGTTGTTGGATGAAGACATTGTCTGTATAGTTTTTTGGGGCCTTTTCCCCCAGCATTCCCCCAGTCATAAATAGTATGGGGCTTGCCTGTCCTAGCCACTCGGTAGCTCACCATATAAAACGCTTCTAGCCCCTTCTTATTAATGGTATCTGTTGCTTTTATACATGTCTTACTACTTGAAAGTCATCTTTATTCTCACTCAAAAAACTCCCGTGGCTTATTTTTCAAATTGTCATGTTTCATTTCTAAATGTCTGAGTAAGAGTGAAGGTTTCTTGCAAGAGAGAAACGGTTAATGTGATTGGATGTGAATTATTTGACTAGGCTACCTGTATTTGACATTGTGTTGTTATTTCGCTGAACACTAGATGGTTTAATTGTATTTTTGGCAGTGAAACGAGGCTACTCAGGCAAGAAAAAACCCCACCCAAATGTATAGCCCCGTTGGAAAATATAAATGTACTGTTTGAAAATATGAAGACTTAAAAAAAAAAAATTCAAGCAAGTTCATGTTTTCGCCATTTTCGGAACTATTGATTTAGAACCACAAAGAGTTTACCGCTAGTCTCTAAGAAAACAGGTGCTGCCTCCACTATTCCAGCACCATTTCACCTTCAACATTTCAACATCATCTAACCACCTATGCTTAATCTAATACAGTGACAACTAAAATATACCAAAAACATTTAGTCCAATCAATGTAAGCTACAGGAAATATGTTGTGGCTGTTCTGGTGTGTGTGTGTGTGTGTGTTCTGGTATGTGTGTGTGTGTGTGTTCTGGTGTGTGTGTGTGTGTGTGTTCTGGTGTGTGTGTGTGTGTGTGTGTGTGTGTGTGTGTGTGTGTGTGTGTGTGTGTGTGTGTGTGTGTGTGTGTGTGTGTGTGTGTGTGTGTGTGTGCGTTCATGCAAGTATAAACATTTTTCTGACTCACCCTACTTGTAGACAAATGCCATCCTCCTCTCTTTCATGTTTCCTAAATGGTCTGTGACTCTGTCATACAGTACCATATATTTTGTTGTCCTAGCCTACCTGGCTAAAATGCTCGCTATCCTGACTTCCTTTCATGGGCAATGATGCATTAACCTACTAGCTACATGTTGAACTTACATCCTCTCAGGCCAGGGGTACAATGTATGAATTTATAGTGGGATCAGAATTGAAATTATAATAATTTGCCAGGACAGAGAATTAAGTATCCCTATCTCCATCCATGGCTAATTTAGGAAACAGACTATTCTAGCTAGCTATAGCCACCGGAGGACAACAACACAACGAAATGCAACAATTCAAGTTGTTTCTGTCAATGACGTATGCTCTCGATGAATTTGATAGGAGTGATGCCAAATCCAAACTGGCTTCCCTTGACACTTTTTTGGGGTCAAGGGAGGCCAAATGCTCACTGGCTTCCCTTGCATTCAATGCTACGGGCGGCAATAATGTCATACCCTTTTGGACCAGACAGAATCAGATAGATGGCCTACACATACAGAGACAGAGGGGCACACTCTCCGGTGAGATACATTCAGCCTCTTGCGAATTGAAGGAAAATGATGAAACACAGAGAGACGAAAGATAAATTATTTGAAAATAAATAATCTGTACATTTTTGGGGAAGCCTGGCTCCCCTGGGTACCATGAATACACACCACTGGTGGTGTGATCTTTGTTTGTCCAATCCCTGCTCCCTCTCTGGTTTAGTTTCCAAGCAAACGTCTCCAGCTGTTAAAGCAATCTTGAACCAAAGACTGTAATGTTGCAGAGTTCTATAAATAATGTAAGACTGTAATGTTGCAGAGGGCTATAAGTGTAGATTCTCTTCCCACAACTCACTATGGTGGTTGATTCCACATCTTAATCCCCCTGTTCCGGAACTCTCTCTCTGTTCCATTATGCAAGTAGAGTGCTGATTGAGTCTCTGGTGTATAGAGGAAAGAGTGGGAGGATAGAGGGAAGACCCATCATTATGGATGAATTATGGATGATGTTAAATGATGACAGGATGTTGTCTGTAGTTTGTTTGGGTGTGTCTGTATTTGAGACCATCTGCACTACAGACAGTTCTACAGTTAGACTCTAGAACTCACCCATGTGTGTAATTCCATGTTCCGGGGGAAATGTATGGGTAGTCTCACAGCCAGATCAATCCAACTTTTTTTTGTCTGATCTCCACAACTTTGTATCACATTATGCATTTTATTATCTGAAGTCAGGATGGAAATACACTTAGATTTGTAGGTCTACTGGCAATTCCTCACAAAACCCAAGTTAAAAGAAACACCTATATACACACCGTGTATACACCCTGGAATACACCCTTACCTATCACATTTTCCATTGCAAAGACAAGTGATGACTCAGGGAATCCAATGTACTGTAACTTGAATCAAACCCTCATTGCAAAGTCATGGTGTTTCCCTTTGAAAGTGAAGACCAACTGTACACTTTGGGTGGTTCCCAATGAACCACTTTAAAAGAGAACATGAAACGCGACAATGTGCACATTCATCAATCTCTCCACACTGTAATTGTCCTAAATAACCCATTTCAGTGAGGTTACTGAAATACCCTGTAATACTGCAGTGAGTATAATATGAGTTTATCCCTAGCTATCCAGTTTGAGGCTTTCAGGAGCATGATATTACACGTACAGTACAGTTGTCATTCTTGACTGGAGGGTTCTTTCTGAGGGCCTTATGACTTTCCAAAATGTGCTAATTTCCTTGTTACAAATACATCTTCACCTTGACACGTGATAACAAAAGCTGGACTTACACTGGCTTTGTGAAACACACTGACGGGAAGGAGATGATGTCAGAGAGACTGAATACAATACTGAGCACAAAAAACAACTTTATGAAACATTAACAACAACTGACCGAGAACTAAAATAAGTTGTAGCTTAGGCCTTCGCCCCGAATAAACAGTAGAACTGAAAGCCTACATCAAAAAGCCTTATTAGATTGGCTTCCCACCGTTATCAGGAACGGGATGAGTAATACAGTATGTTCAGAGGCTAGAACGTTAAGTACAGGTTGTGTGTTTTTTTTGTTCTAACGATGACACAGCCGTACAAGACAGTATCTGAGACGTGACAGAAAAAACTTGATCATTATTTATCTTTTATTTAACAAAATAATCACAACACAAACTATACAATGGTCACTTTGAGATTGGATTCTCTGAACAGGAAAATTAAGACTCAACAAGAAGAGCAATTTGCATGTAACAGGCAATCTGCGGTTGGTGCTCTGTCCTGTGGACTCGTACATCTTAGGGTCATACACAACATTGTGCTTTACACACCACAACTGAGGTCATAAAACACTGCACAACGGGGACAATTTAGTCTATAAAATGTAAGATCCTCAATCAGCTGTGAATGAAAACATAACCATATAACAGAACAAACATCAACTTCACCTGAACCATAGATATATGTCTATATATGGATCTGAACGTTACACTGTTGTTCAGAACCAGCAGTGTCATTCACACAACCAAGATAATGATTCAATGGATAATGAATCAAGACAATGAACATTGGTTGGTTGGTTATGATGATGGGACAATATTAACAGCTGTGTAACCATTCACAGTAGACACGAGAGCTTAGGAAAATTAAACATCCAATCAAGATATTTATACATGTGTATATATATATATAAATAAATAAAACAAATCTGTAATATGTACAACATATTTTTCATGTTTTAAAATGTACAAAATTAACAGGGTGATACCACAGCGAACTGAGGATGTAGTATTTACAGAAACATACAAACTATATACATATTCTCAAAAATAATAATTAGTATCGTCATATCATACCAGGATGTCATTCAACATCATTCACCATAATTTATTTTGTCAGCTTTCCACCTCAATAAAAAAATCAAACGGTAGGTGTTTTCTTCATGGCTTAACTCTTTAGAACAGTGAGCAGCATACAGACATAAACCAGTGGCTTTTAGTTAGCCTTCAACTAGCCTTCAGCTACTGGCCTTCAACTAGCATTCAACTACTGGCCTTCAGCTACTGGCCTTCAACTAGCATTCAACTACTGGCCTTCAACTAGCATTCAACTACTGGCCTTCAACTAGCATTCAACTACTGGCCTTCAACTAGCATTCAACTACTGGCCTTCAACTAGCCTTCAGCTGCTGGCCTTCAACTAGCCTTCAGCTGCTGGCCTTCAACTAGCATTCAACTACTGGCCTTCAACTAGCCTTCATCTGCTGGCCTTCAACTAGCCTTCAGCTACTGGCCTTCAACTAGCATTCAACTACTGGTCTTCAACTAGCATTCAACTGCTGACCTTCAACTAGCCTTCAGCTACTGGCCTTCAACTAGCATTCAACTACTGGCCTTCAACTAGCCTTCAGCTGCTGGCCTTCAACTAGCCTTCAGCTACTGGCCTTCAACTAGCATTCAGCTGCTGGTCTTCAACTAGCCTTCAGCTACTTGCCTTCAGCTGCTGGCCTTCAACTAGCCTTCAGCTAGCCTTCAGCTGCTGGTCTTCAACTAGCCTTCAGCTACTTGCCTTCAGCTGCTGGCCTTCAACTAGCCTTCAGCTACTGGCCGTCAACTAGCATTCAACTACTGGCCTTCAACTAGCATTCAACTACTGGCCTTCAACTAGCATTCAACTACTGGCCTTCAACTAGCCTTCAGCTACTTGCCTTCAACTAGCATTCAGCTACTGGCCTTCAACTAGCATTCAGCTACTGGCCTTCAACTAGCATTCAACTGCTGACCTTCAACTAGCCTTCAGCTACTGGCCTTCAACTAGCCTTCAGCTACTGGCCTTCAACTAGCCTTCAGCTGCTGGCCTTCAACTAGCCTTCAGCTGCTGGCCTTCAACTAGCCTTCAGCTGCTGGCCTTCAACTAGCCTTCAGCTGCTGGCCTTCAACTAGCCTTCAGCTGCTGGTCTTCAACTAGCCTTCAGCTGCTGGCCTTCAACTAGCATTCAGCTACTGGCCTTCAACTAGCCTTCAGCTACAGGCATTCAGCCATCTTCAAAAACAATGCTCATCGATTTATTGATTTGGATGTAACTTGTTGATGCACAAATTGGAATATATTGAAAATGCACAAGGCGTGTAAAGCCATAACCAGATAGAAGGCAATAAGGCAACAACTCAACTCACTAACTTGTGTAAGGCAACAGTTGACAGAGGCTATAAGATCATATTTACCAAGAGACAATGTCTGCTGCACGTGCCAAGGCAAGATAACTATCATGTCAGCTATAGTTGACTATAGTGAAAGGAGGTCATAAGGCATTTGGGCTCTTCTAGACACTGTATACCACATACCGTAAGAACATGTACGTCACTAGACATTACACACATTAGTGGAGTGAGTATAGAAATGCTTGCATTGATGATGGCAAAGGCACCAATATGTAAAGAGACCAATGACAACTCAAAAGTTTCACCTCAGAGTAGGGCCAACAACTCACACGTTTCAGCTCAGAGTAGGGCCGACAACTCACACGTTTTTAGCTCAGAGTAGTGTCACACCATAGTTCAATGTCCCCCCTGGGAAAGTCTCCACTTTAAGATGTGGTGATGTTCGGTGCTAAGTGACTAGGCACGTGCATGTGTCAATGTCAGATGGTAAGGCCATCCAGAGGTCTCAATGTCCATTGTTAAGTACACCATAAACATACAAACTAGGTACTGTTTTCAACCTTCAAAAGATATGACAAGACAGCTTTTTGACTGCAGCCTGTTTTAAACCCACAATCTTCAACACATCCTTCATGTCGTGCTAATTGTGTTTTCTAGTGCTTTCGTCAGGCTGACAAAGGAAGTGGGATCCAACTGAACTCAAGAATCAAATGGGTTGGAAGTGTAGGACGTCTTCTGTACAGTGCTATGCACAATCTTATGCAACATTAGAACAAAAGTTTGCCTATTTTACAGTAAGTAGCCAAATGTACACTCATTTACAAAAGAGCTGCTAAGTGATATGTAACAAAAACAAACAAAGTTGAAGCTGTGTTAGATGGTTGTCATTTTGAACTTCCTTGTGCCAAAGAGCCAAGGTCCAGGACCTAGCCTGGTACCAAATCTGTACATTATGTGCTTAGACATTTATTCTTCTCTCTGACGAGGAGTTAGCCTAAAATACATACATTTGGGACCAGGCCACCTAGGTAAGAACTCTTACATTATGAAAGAACGGACGACTACAGTCCAACTGTGCATTTACTGTGTCTTTCATTTTCAAGTCCTTCCGATGTTTGACAAAATGGCCTCCAGATGTTTTTTTCTCTTCAGGGTTGTGTTCGAGACCACAACGCTACCAAGTCATTTTCTGTGTGATTCCGTTTGTATATGTTTCTTCTTCTTCCATTCCTTTCTTTGGGGGTGGGTTTCCATGGCAACCAAGTTATTCTTTCTGAGTTTCTTTTTTCCTTCTTCTTCGTCTTGGATGGCAGCACAGTGTTGAGGTCGGAACGGAATCTTCGGAACAGGAAGCCAGAAACTTAGGTCATCGAGATGAGGTCATCATCATAGGATTGGAAAGGACGTGTCAGTAGCATTAGGGTTAAAATGACCTCCATCGGTTTATGTTTGTCACTTTTTCAAACAAAAAATCTCTCTTTAAATACAATTCTTCATATCCACTTGTTCTTCTTCTTCTACTAGTCATGCCAGGTCTTCTTCTAGGCTCACCATCTGTCTCTGTGAGGGGAGACAGAAAATAACCATAAACACAAAGTCACACAACACTGAAAACCACTACATGCAGTATTTCATAGGTTATACCATAATCAACAGTCACATGCTTTCTATTAGCCACTGCAGAACACCTGCAGGATTGGGGTCAAGTGGATTGCAACTCCACATAGGAAAACAATGGGCAATTCATCCCATTATTTCACTTAATCGAAATGGAATTGATCTTAACACAGTATGAGAATTTAAATGGAATGAACTCTAACCCTGGTGACACGTGTAGTCTAAGTAATAAGACAGTGACTGGGTTGCTTGGTGGGTTGCTAGGTGACAGTACCTGTGGGTAGGTGTATCCGTCCTGGCTGTGGTTTCTACAGATGTGCAACTCGTCCTCTGTGGTCTTCTGGTACACGGGGTTGTCAAAGTGGATGGTGTTGGTGTTCTTCAGCCTCCAGTGTCTCCATAGCAACACTGCACCAAACAGCACCAGGCACATCATCACTGGAGAGAGGAGATAGTGGGTCAAAAGTTCAGTTCTTGTTGTTGTAATTGTTGTTGTTGATAAAGTATGGTAGGTAAAGCCAGTTCAACTTTTACAATGATATGTGTTTTACTGAGTGTACAAAACATTAGAAACACCTTCCTAATATTGAGTTACACCCCCCTTTGTCCTCAGAACAGCCTCAATTTGTCGGGCATTGACCCTACAAGGTGTCGAAAGCGTTCCACAGGGAGGCTGGCCCATGTTGACTCTAATGTTTCCCACAGTTGTGTCAAGTTGGCTGGGTGTCCTTTGGTTGGTGGACCATTCTTGATACACACGGAAAACGGTTCAGAGTCAAACACCCAGCAGCGTTGTAGTTCTTAACACACTCAAACCGGTGCACCTGGCACCTACTACCATACCCCGTTCAAAGCACTTAAACATTTGTCTTGCCCATTCACCCTCTGAATGGCACACGTAGACAATCCATGTCTCAAATGTCTCAAGGCTTTTCTCCTCCCCTTCATCTACACTGATTGAAGTGGATTTAACACACAACATCAATAAGGGATCATAGCTTTCACCTGGTCAGTCTCATGGAAAGAGCAGGTGTTCCTAAGGTTTTGTACACTCAGTGTATATCAACACGTAAGTCAATACATAAACAGAGAGTAGGTTACTACAGTACTACTGTATTTATCAGTGCACTAGACATTATGCTTATACTACAAGGTAAAATACTCACTGATAGGTAAGACAATGTAGAGCACAGTATGGTGTGATGCCTCAGCTACTTTGGGCATGGCAACATAGCCACTTTGACCTGTGACCGCCGTTTCCTGTGGACTGTGAGTGGTCGAGGACCTATCAGGGTCCTGAGGCTGGGCCCGGCGGGCGGAGGAGGTAGTTGAGGTAGTTGTAGTTGTGGTGGAAGTGGGACCAGCTGGCTGTTTGGTTGGGGCCCTGGTAGGGTTGGGAGCTGCAGTTTTGGGAGTGGTGGAGGGAGCAGTAGTTGTTGGAGCTGTTGAGATAAGAGACGGGGGTAAAGGTCACTAAAGGTTAGAGGTTAGACACACAAGAACGTGTCAGTTTGTTTGAGAAAAGCTTCAATGACCATGAACAGTGAGTATGAGGATAAACACTAACACTTTGACATCCATTGGCTTTTGAACTAGCTTTTAACTACAAAATATTTGGTCTTAAACAGATTTTAATGATGAAAATATGAATAACATTCCACCCAAGAGGTGGGCGATCTGGTCATTTGACTGCAGGAAAGGGGTATAAAGGGCAATAGTTGCACCTTCTCCTCTAAAGTTCCATAGGGTTCGACAGAGGAAAACACATACCTGCCACACACTTCCTCATGTCCAGGCCGAGGGTCATGTGATCAGGACAGGCACAGGTGTATTTGGGGGAGTGTTGGTTGATCTGGGGAGCAGGTAGACATAGGAACTCACAACCTCCATTCACAAAGTTTTTCTCTGTGCACCAGTTCTTTCCTATAGGAGAGAGAGAGAGAAGCGTGAGAGTGAGTGTTAAACCACCTGATTCAGCTTTTAAAGTTAATTACAGTTATTCATGTAAGATTTGTTATGTTTTTAAAAAGCGTGCGTTGCCATACCGATGGGCTGCTTGAGGTTGTGGTATACAATGATGTCCTCTGGCTGCATCAGGTCCTCCGCCAGTACAGTGATGTCATTTCCTGTCAGGCGGTTGGCGCTCATGACCGCTCTGTCGCCCATGTCGGTCCAGAATACTTTCTCCTGTGAAACAAATGAGAGAAACCAGAAAAAAAGAGAGACAGGAAGAAAAACTAGGTTAACCAACTGTACATAGTCAGTACATACAGTACTTAATGTTAACCAACTGTACATAGTCAGTACATACAGTACTTAAAGTTAACCAACTGTACATAGTCAGTACATACAGTACTTAATGTTAACCAACTGTACATAGTCAGTACATACAGTACTTAAAGTTAACCAACTGTACATAGTCAGTAGATAGTCAGTACATAGTCAGTACATACAGTACACAAAGTTAACCAACTGTACATAGTCAGTACATACAGTACACAAAGTTAACCAACTGTACATAGTCAGTACATACAGTACACAAAGTTAACCAACTGTACATAGTCAGTACATACAGTACACAAAGTTAACCAACTGTACATAGTCAGTACATACAGTACACAAAGTTAACCAACTGTACATAGTCAGTACATAGTCAGTACATACAGTACTTAAAGTTAACCAACTGTACATAGTCAGTGCATAGTCAGTACATACAGTACTTAAAGTTAACCAACTGTACATAGTCAGTACATAGTCAGTACATACAGTACTTAAAGTTAACCAACTGTACATAGTCAGTGCATAGTCAGTACATACAGTACTTAAAGTTAACCAACTGTACATAGTCAGTACATAGTCAGTACATACAGTACAAAGTTAACCAACTGTGCATAGTCAGTACATACAGTACTTACAAAGTTAACCAACTGTACATAGTACATACTGTACACAAAGTTAACCAACTGTACATAGTCAGTACATACAGTACACAAAGTTAACCAACTGTACATAGTCAGTACATACAGTACACAAAGTTAACCAACTGTACATAGTCAGTACATACAGTACACAAAGTTAACCAACTGTACATAGTCAGTACATAGTCAGTACATACAGTACTTAAAGTTAACCAACTGTACATAGTCAGTGCATAGTCAGTACATACAGTACTTAAAGTTAACCAACTGTACATAGTCAGTACATAGTCAGTACATACAGTACAAAGTTAACCAACTGTACATAGTCAGTACATACAGTACTTAAAGTTAACCAACTGTACATAGTCAGTACATACTGTACACAAAGTTAACCAACTGTACATAGTCAGTACATACAGTACTTAATGTTAACCAACTGTACATAGTCAGTACATAGCATATCATAGTCAGTACATAGCGTACTTACAAATCCATCCACAAACAAAGACAATGTATCTGGTGGAAACCAACAGTTTCAGATATGGGGCTTATTAACCTCCTATGACCTGGATACTGTAAGATCAGTTTGGTCTCCATTCAGCAGCTACATGGATGGATTTCTGTAATACAGCTAAAGCTGGCTAGCTGCATGGCTAAACTCATGAACCGGGCTGGTGTATAAGACTCAACCTGGAAATCCCCTTTAATTAAAGCTACCACAGCCAGGTTGGTGTGGGCTGGAGGGGGGAAACCATGGTGCTCGACCCAGGGACCTAAAAGAGGTTCTGGGGCCACAGCCAGGGTAGAGGGGGGAGACCATGGTGCTCGACCCAGGGATCTAGAGGAGGTTCTGAGGTTGGATTGTAACCATTGCCCACATGGACTGGACTCTACTGGTTCAGTTAAGTCTCCATTTCCCTTCCTACAATTCCTCTAGGACCTGTCCATTACTATACTCCAGATGGAACTCAGGTTAGGGAGACCTTAATGTCCACATTCCATCACTATTTACCTCGAAGACGGCGAGAGAGAGGGGGTGAGCCAGCTTGTCCTCGTTGTAGATGAGTGTGTGTCGTCCTTCTCCGTTTACGCCGATGCTGGAGAGGGTGTGCATCTTAGAGTCCACCCAGTACAGACGCTGGTTAACCATGTCTGTTCCAGAGGCAGGGAGCGTTAGAGAAATCCAACTGTGTAATCATTCACTTATAAACAATGCTTCCACGCCTGATAACGAGGCAGATTATTTGAATGTAAATAATGTACACCTACAGAATGATAGAACTTCCAACAATAACACATCACAACATCTCAACTGTTCTGTATACGAGTATAAGAATCATGCGAGACAGCAAATTACAATGTGCCCAATCACACATCACTATATTGCAGTGTCCAATCAGTGGACTCTTCTTACCAAGAGTGATGCCGTTAGGCCACTTGATGTTGTCCGTTACCAAGGCGACGCGGTCGGCTCCGTTCAGCCCACTCTTCTCGATCTTGGCCTCGTCGCCCCAGTCAGTCCAGTACATGAAGCTGGAAACAGACACAGTACCGTCAGTCAAAACTCCTACCTCGAACACACTTCAGAACAACATCTGGAGGTCTTTAGAGAACATCACACACACTGACACGTTGAGCTTCTGCCATGTTTCTTGTTGCGAAAGAGATCCTCACTCATTCAATTATTCCAATATGTTCGACAACAAAAGAATCCTGTCGAAGATTTTTCTTTTTGGTTTTCCTGGCAGTCAACGCCCTATTGAGCATGATACTGATAAACAGATCAGTAGGCTATGACCCAAACAAGGTTAATAAAATCAATCAATCAAATCCCAAGTTTCTTACTTATTGGCTGGGTCCACCACGATGCTTCTTGGTTTCTCCAGTCCTTCGCTGATCAGTGTCTTTCGCCGTGTTCCGTCCGTGGTTGCCACGGAGATGGTCTGGAGCACACTGTCCGTCCAATAGATGTTACCGTGAATCCAGTCGACGGCCAGGCACTCCGGCGCCTCCATCTGGCTGTCAATCACCACGTTGTGGTGGGAGGAGTTCCCTGCCAAGTTCATGTCGGCGCTGGGGAAGGGTGCAGGACAAAATATATGTTTGTTAACTAACAAAAACAAAAACGCACACACACACACACACACACCTTCCCCCAGCAGGTCCTCACCTGTAGATCTTCCTGTGGTACAGGTCAGACCAGAAGATCTTGTGTCCAGGCATGTCCATGTCCAGGGCCACCACGTTCTTTAGTCTGGGGATGAGAGGGACGTACTCGCTACGGTCCAGAGTCATCTTCCTCACCTCGTGGCGGTTGGTGAACAACAGGTAGGGGACAGTCCCTGGAAGACATACAATTAGATTTAGAAAGTTTTAGATTTCGACCTCAAGTCTGACACTTCACCTAACTGTTTACATCACATTTAAAAGTTGTTTAATAATGAGGCCTCAGAGAAGCTACCGAAACCTCTTCTTTGCTTTAATTTGTTCAGACTATATCAGAATTGCTCCCAAGGCTCTGTTCATATATCCACACTAGCAAGCAATCTGTCAAGCATCCATTCTAAGTGGTATGCTGGGGTGGCTGTCGGAATGTAGCTTAGCTAGTGTGTCCCTAAATCTCACACGTACCTGTGGCAGCCTTGCAGGTCTTGGTCTTGGGGTCCAGTTCATAGCCCTCCTCACACTCACACTTGTAACTTCCCAGGATGTTCACACAGATCTGGGTACAGGTGTCTGGGTCAGCACACTCATCAATGTCTACAGGAGGAGGAAAACAGGGTTAGAGGTCAGAAGATAGGGTCAGGGGTCAGCTGTGGCAATTCATAGTGTGATTTGATCCAAATCCAATGTCCTGCCATCTTATCCGGCACTCGTCACTATAGTGACTTAGAGCTCAGTCATTGCAATCTTCTGATCTGAGTTCAGAGCCTCAGTGCCATATTAACATTTATTTCCACACACCTTCACATTTCCTGTTGTCCTTCCCCAGACTGTACCCAGCAGGACAGGAGCAATTGAAGCCAATCTTCAGGTCGGTACAGGTGTGAGAGCAACCGCCGTTATTGGTCAAACACTCGTTGTTGCCTGCAGAATCAGACCGGAAATCAGTTAGAAGAAATATATCTATCTAGAAAAGTATAAGAAACAACCATCATCCTCAATGTCCATGATGACAGCCTTTTCCCTTAGGCAAGACTAAACCAGTCACCTCACTCTTTACAACCACTAACTAGTTTGGCCAGACCAGACTGGCCTGAACCACTTGGCTAGCTGTCTCCATCACATTTCCCTAGCTGGGATGTGGTCTCTCTCCTCTGTTTTCCACTGAATGGTATGTGGGTGTAAAGGGAGTTCCCTATGGGCCCAGGGTCAAAAGTAGTGGGCGAAACAGGGATTAGGGTGCCATTTGGGACGCAGAATATCTCTACGGTTCCAACTCACCACACTCCCTGATAGGTTCGTCGGACATGTCTCGGCAGTCTTTCTGCCTGTTGCACACCTTGTCCACGGTGATGCACTCCCCACTCTTACACCTGAAGTTATTCGGGCCCTCACACGCATCCACTGGGGGGAGAATAAGAAAGAGGAGAATATTATTAGACATGTAGTACAGCTATAGGGACAGTGTGTGTGTGTGTGTGTGTGTGTGTGTGTGTGTGTGTGTGTGTGTGTGTGTGTCCATTAGGGCTGAGCCTCACCGCTCTTGCAGTCAATCTCATCACTCAGATCCCTGCAGTCAAACTGGCGGTCACACTGACGGCTACCATGGATACAGGAGCCATCATTACACTGAAACTCATCTGGCTGGCAAGTGGGCCGACCTACCGAGAGAGAGAGAGAGAGAGAGAGAGAGAGAGAGAGGTTAGATAAACAATACAACAAGACAGATGGACAGATAAAGAAAGAGCGATTGGGATTTTCTCTTAGGAGTCCCTTAGTTCTGTTCATACAGTATAGTATCTGTTCATACAGTATATCTTGGAAGATGAACATTTGTTTTCGTAAACGCTTAACTAAATAAGCATATTTCTGTCTTTGGAAAAAAAAATGTTTCAGAGAGAAAGGACAGAAGTTGAGTTGAATATTGTCAAAAACCCTTCCACTCACTGCAGTTGGTTTCATCTGAATTATCCTGACAGTCCTTGCCTCCATCACAGCTCCAACTCCTATGGATACACTCCCCACTCCCACAGTGGAATTCATGTGGCCCACAGGGCTTTGTTGTCGGTTTGGTGTCCCTCCCGCCACAGTTCTGGGGCCACTCGTCTGAACCGTCGGCACAATCGGCGTCACCGTCGCAGGCCCAGAGACGCGGGACACACACAGTGTTGTTACACTGGAAGGCGTTGGGACCGCAGGTGGCGGTGGGACAGGAAGTCTCGTCAGAACCATCGGAACAGTCGTTGTCCTTGTCGCACACGAAGGAGACGGCGATGCACTGACCGTTGGAGCAGCGGAACTCGTTGTCGGTGCAGTTCTTTGCGGCTGGAGGGAGGAAGGGAGAGCGAGGGCTGGAGGGTTAGGGATATGGAAGGTTTGGGACTGGGTGACAGTATTTGTACTCTATTGTGCCTTTAGGATGTTATTATATCTGTAAATAATGTGGTTGTCACTAAAAGAATGAGAGGTTTTTGTCTAAGGGTTCAATGGGTGCAGAGTAGACACAAGGACCAGAGTCGTGTGGTGATAGTACCAGTTAGTGATTACAAACTGGAGTCTTATCACATCATCATGCACTAACTACAGAGGTAATCAGTGTTGAACAGAACAGTTGTCTTCAGTATGATGATGAATGCAGTGTAATCAGGTATGACAACGATAGAAGAGTTGGCTACAGCATATACACTATTGGACTAGACTAGTGAATGTAAATATGTAGGATCTTAATTTGAGACAGTTTGCTTCAGAAGGAAAATAATCCTGCAGCAACCGGAAATGTGAATTATTACCTGGATTATAATTAATGGACATTTCGAGTCAAATTTCAAAGTGGAAATTTCCAAACTTCATAAGCCTTCTTAAACTTCAAATACACTACAAATGTTAAATGTTCTGCATTGCAGGAAAGTTCTCCTGCAACAGGATGGTCAAATTAAGATCCTACATCCGTACTGTTATCTTACCACAGCTCTTCTCATCAGCTCCATTGTCACAGTCAGCTTTGCCATCACAGTGCCACGTTCCGGAGATACACTTGTTCAGTGGGCCTCCGCAGCTGAACTCAGTGGGCAGGCAGGTCTTAGCCTCTGGAGACATAGAGAGACATGAACAGATAGAGACATTAGAGTCTATGTGACACATCTTAGCAGTTTTATCTTATCTGAAGAGGAGGAGGACGAGGATGAGGAAGAAGAGGACGAAGGATGAGGAAGAAGAGTATGAAAAGAAAGAGGAGAGAGAAGAAGAGTAAAAGAGGAGGAAGAGTCAGTTACTCACCGCAGGCGGCTGGCAGCTCGTCAGTTCCGTCACCACAGTCATCACCTCCGTCACACACCCACCGGCTGGTGATACATTTCCCGTTGCCACACCTGAACTGACTTGTCCCACATGTATACGCAGCATCTAGGGGAAGAAAAACCCAGGATAACTGTAAATGATTGACAGACAGGACACATTTAATCTTTTATAGATCTATACTAGTGTAATTTAAAAAACAAATTGTTTTATTTATTTAACTAGGCAAGTCAGTCAAGAACAAATTCTTATTTACAATGACGGCCTAAAATATACACAAGGTAGTACAAATATAATATACAAGGTAGACAGTTTAACAGAGTGTATTTGATACAGACTCAGTAAGTTTTTACAATATAGGGCAATAATTCATTATACATATTTTCTGTCATGCGACACTAGTACCACATAACATTAGGCTCACGCAGAGGATAGAATAGGTCTGTAGTAGTGACGGATGTTAACTAACATTTAACTAAGTAACTTCCCTCGGTTAGTTCATGTTCAACAACGCTCGCTGACAACAGAGGGCAGTCATCTGACGGCCATTAAGATTGGGATTATATCTAGTTGTTGGTGAGAAGAACACATCCTCTACAATGTTTTGTAGTGCCCCTCTGGGACCAGCAATTATGTGTGATAAGAACTACAGTAGTGAGAGTCCAAAGATAAAGGAACAGGATATGAGGTAAAAAGACTACAATATGCAGCATTTCTAAACAGGAAGTGAAGGAGTTTCCCCATGGGAGAGACTTATATCTCTTATCGTTCACACACTGGAGCTACTGTATCTCATGGTCTTTCAGCAGACAGTGAGAACTTGACTGCCATTTTGTTATGCACTCAAGACTGTTGCTTGGCAACTACTGTTTGTGCGTTTCTCATGTAAACCTTCAAATGAAGGAAATTAGTGTAGGACAATGTTGCCGAAACAGAACACACACAAGTGTCAACTCACACACCATTGGCCCACATATACAGCATCCGGTAAGGGAAATGTAAACAACTTATAGACCTACTGTACAGACTTGAGCAAGGAAATACATTTTTTTCCTCACTTAGTTTCTGCCAGTAGGCCTATGAATGAATACCACGTTACTGTTTGACTAGCCTATTCAACAGTGAAATGAGATTTAACTCCAAAACGGCCCAGTTTATTTTGGGTTGCTGAGGTCACAACCTCATTGAACTCATCTGACCAATCAAAGTGAAGATGTCTTCAACAAGGAAGTGAGAGCCATCAGGTAAAAGCTAGCATGGAGCCTTCAATATTCTGCAAGGTCTCGGTCACTAAGTCAGTTTATCTCCCTCCACTGTCAAATTCCACTGTGCCTGAGGCAACAGAGTATGAGTCAGAGCCTGAGGCTGTCTCTTTAAGACAATGGGGGGGGAGGAGTCATAATCACACCACCCGCTGCTGATTGGCCCTTGAGGAACATTCCTCAAAATACTCATAACAAGAGCACTAGTGAGAGCAACAGGGGGAGGTGGGGCACAACCGGACACAACACCAGGAATTTTCTGAACTCAAGCTGTCAATTGTTGACACTTGTAGTAGTAACCGCTGCTACACCAGCATGACTCAAGTCGTAAAGTCGGTTGCTACACAGAGAGTTAGTGAAGTAGATTCAGAAGATAGAGGTTGCTTGCTCCGTCTATTGGCATGTGATGTCACCAATGCTCACACCTTCATGTGTGACTTCATGTGGGACTGTAATATCATAAGACGATCTTGTATTGAGAAATGTTGGCCTGACTTGATCAATCAGGGCTTTTCATGGGAAAAAACGACTGCTGAACCCCTCGCCTCAAATGCTTAATTACACAGGCACTGTAACCACCAAGACTGTGGCTATGTTTCCAGTGAACCCAACACACACACACAGTCCCACACACACACAGTCCCACACACACACACACAGTCCCACACACACACACACACAGTCCCACACACACACACAGTCCCACACACACACACAGTCCCACACACACACACAGTCCCACACACACACAGTCCCACACACACACACACACACACAGTCCCCCCCCCCCACACACACACACTACCAGATGTGGAGGTTCCAGGAATAGTTTCCCCCCATCCTATTCCAGCTGTTCTTGGAGAGAGTGGTGATACATTTACGAGGCCGGCTGACTGTTAGCTCGCCCTGAGACTTATACAGTCTCTCAAGTGAAAACGGAGACGTTACTTGGCCCCGACACGCACTCTGCCTCTCTCTCTCTTTCCATGATCCTCTCTGTCTCCCCTCCCCCTTTCTCTCTCTCTGTCTCTCCCCTCTCCTCTCATCTCCTCTCTCCCCTATTTCTCTGTCTGTGTTTTAATTTTCTCTCCTGCTAATCTTCTGTCCCATCATCTACAAATGGGTCACAAGCCTCTCAAGCTGCATACTGTGTTCTCTCTACCATTCTCTCTCTGGGTCACAAGACGCTCAACCTCCAGCAGTATAGCCCACTGTACTCTCTCAACAGGCATCTGTGTGTACAGTATGTTAGACTGTACGTCACAACTATGTCTACCATTCTCTCTCTGGGTCACAAATATCCCTTCCTAAGCATACTGTACTGCACTCTCTCTTTGTAGCCTATACGATTAGATATACATTGTGTAATAGAGGACTTGTACTGTATTCAACTTAGCCTCTAATTGAAATGCAGTGGGTGAGAGTTATTTTCCCAGGATGTTGTAAATGTAAAAGCCCAGCAGTTCTGAATGGAAACCTCTTTCCATTGACTAGCTTTGAATGTGAGACGTTATCAACGACAGAGGCCAAGTCTAGCTTACGTTTGAACCCAAAACCATCTGGCTGGAAAGGTTGGGCCACGCCATAGCTATACATAGCCCTCTCTCCCAGTGTGGGCGTGTCGTGACATCAGATTGTATTTGTGGGCGTGTCGTGCGTATCATTGATCGATAACTAAGCCATGCACTTTGCGTAGTAACCAAGCACAGAAGACGGAGGAAGTTTGTTTGTGGCACACTATTCAGGTTACAGTTAATTATTATTAAACAAACAATCATAAAATAGAAGTTTGGTTCCTGTCTACTTAACTTCCTTATGGGCCCACTTAATGCAGTCCGCCTACTGTCTGTACGGTTACTGTAAGTGCAGTGAGTCACCATATGGGCATTTCATTTGTCTTTGAGGTTGTGACTAAACTAAATCAAGATAACAAATATGGGGTGATTTCTCTGACGCGTTTCCTTGAGGGATAATAGTTGTATTGTATTGCATTGGTTTTCTTCACAATTACTCCAGAAAAGAATTGTCTTGGGGAATTTACTTCAGACAAAGTGAGTGGGAAATCCTGTTGTATTTCGAGTTTAACGTTACTTTAAAAAATCTACACAGTTTTACCAGCAGGGTACTTTTCATTAGTTACAACAGATCACATTCAAACTAGCTCTGCATGCAGCCTGTAAACTATTGCATAATAATCTCAGATTCTAAGAACCAAAAAGCCATTATAAGCAACTTTCCTTATTCACCAATCAGCACATTCTTAGGTGTCTCTGCCTGCCTGCCTGCCTGCCTGCCTACCCGCCCGCATGTCTGTCCGCCAGCCCGCATGTCTGTCCGCCCGCCCGCATGTCTGTCCGCCCGCCCGCATGTCTGTCCGCCAGCCCGCATGTCTGTCCGCCCGCCCGCATGTCTGTCCGCCCGCCCGCATGTCTGTCCGCCAGCCCGCATGTCTGTCCGCCCGCCCGCATGTCTGTCCGCCAGCCCGCATGTCTGTCCGCCCGCCCGCATGTCTGTCCGCCCGCCCGCATGTCTGTCCGCCCGCCCGCATGTCTGTCCGCCAGCCCGCATGTCTGTCCGCCCGCCCGCATGTCTGTCCGCCCGCCCGCATGTCTGTCCGCCAGCCCGCATGTCTGTCCGCCCGCCCGCATGTCTGTCCGCCAGCCCGCATGTCTGTCCGCCCGCCCGCATGTCTGTCCGCCCGCCCGCATGTCTGTCCGCCAGCCCGCATGTCTGTCCGCCCGCCCGCATGTCTGTCCGCCCGCCCGCATGTCTGTCCGCCCGCCCGCATGTCTGTCTTGCAAATGGAATTACCGGCAAGTCACCTGATTCGCATTTTCCTTCCTATGCCTGATGCCATCCCCACACAATTTGACCCACGGGGGAGGAGAGGGAGAGACAAATAGACAGAGTGAGGCAGAGACAAATAGACAGAGCGAGGCAGAGACAAATAGACAGAGCGAGGCAGAGACAAATAGACAGAGCGAGGCAGAGACAAATAGACAGAGCGAGGCAGAGACTAATAGACAGAGCGAGGCAGAGACAAATAGACAGAGCGAGGCAGAGACAAATAGACAGAGCGAGGCAGAGACAAATAGACAGAGTGAGGCAGAGACTAGTGATGAGGGGGTTGACTCATAACCCGCAGTCCTACAGTTAAATCCGCGGGGCAGACGGGTTCATGGTCATTAAATATTGGAGGATGTGTGTGTCAGGCAGGTTAAATAAAGAGAAACAATACCTTCAAAATATCCATCAATGTAGAATTCTAGTGCAATTTCTATCAACAGGCTTCTTGGGCTTCTTATTTTGTTATTGTAGGCTATCTGGCATTAGTGCAGAAGGCTAAGCTTTCGGGCCTAGCTGCACTCCAAATAGCCTACACAGCCAATCGCCAAATGCTTTCGGGAAACAGGCAGAAAAAGTTAAGGACATGGTTGAAATTTCATTCAATAAGACAAAAGCTGCAAAAGGAGAGTTGAAAATAAAGAGAAGGGAGGGCCTGAAAAGAAATGTTTGGGACAGATGTGGTGAAAGAGGAGGATAGCAGTGCTGGCTATGTTCTGTGTGATTGTGAGACACTATACACATTTGACCGTCACAAGACGGGACTTAAAATAAGCCTATGTCAAGGGAACTGTAGCCTACTGTTCAGATGGGTTAAATGGAAACTGAAATCTGGACACTGACTGTAGGTCTATAACCTCTCACACAGCCTTAATAATAACTCCTGCAGAATGTAGCCTTTCTTGCAGGTAAATTATAAACCAAATGTAGGCTAAACTTAGACTTGGGAACAGGAGTGGAGACATATGATTTGTTGAGAATGCATTGCTCCGTTAGATACCGTCTGTAGAGGTAGGTCCTGAACAGGTAATCAAATGGCTACCCAGACTATTTGCATTGTGTGCCCCCCCTCCTTTACACTGCTGCTACTCTCTGTTTATCATATATGCACAGTCACTTTAACTATACATTCATGTACATATGTACATACTACCTCAATTGGCCCGACTAACCAGTGCTCCCGCACATTGGCTAACCGGGCTGTCTATCTGCATTGTGTCCTGCCACCCACCAACCCCTCTTTTATGCTACTGCTACTCTCTGTTCATCATATATGCATAGTCACTTTAACCATATCTACATGTACATACTATCTCAATCAGCCTGACTAACCGGTGTCTGTATGTAGCCTCGCTACTTTTATAGCCTCACTACTGTATGTAGCCTCGCTACTTTTATAGCCTCACTACTGTATGTAGCCTCGCTACTTTTATAGCCTCGCCACTGTATGTAGCCTCGCTACTTTTATAGCCTCACTACTGTATGTAGCCTCGCTACTTTTATAGCCTCGCCACTGTATGTAGCCTCGCTACTTTTATAGCCTCGCCACTGTTTTTCACTGTCTTTTTACTGTTGTTTTATTTCTTCATCTACCCATTGTTCACCTAATACCTTTTTTGCACTGTTGGTTAGAGCCTGTAAGTTAGAATTTCACTGTAAGGTCTACATCTGTTGTATTCGGCGCACGTGACAAATAAACTTTGATTTGATTTGAACGACATAAGATTTCAGTTGGGCTTCGATGCACATTTTATCAGAAACACGTTGGGTCCGGTCATTTTCACAGCTTTCTTTTTCCTTACAACTGGTCAAACTGATGTCAAAAAATCTTCTGCCGTCTTTGACTGTAGCTTATAGGGCATTTTCCATTTTGTGTGGGTTAGGGTTGGGTGTGGGCCTCAGAATTACAATGGATCTGGCGGTTGTGGATGGCTTATTAGCAATTGCGGGCGGGTGTTGGTGAATAAACAGCTGACCCGCACACCTTTAGCAGAGACACACAGCTGACCACAGCTGCCATCCGGACAGGGCCTTAATGTAGTTAGGTGCTTGTTGGATGCGGCCAATTTCCCGTAAGGACCTATCCACTGCTACTGGCTCACTGTTAAATACAGGAAGCCCTATTGGCAGACAGACTGAGCTCACTTCTTGTAATGTACGCCTACTGTCTTCAAAAGGTTAGCATCATGACCAAGTTACACCACGACCTGAATAGACCTTCATATGGCTGCCTACATACAACGGAAATCACCTTGATCTAGCTGTGCTGCTGAGCGAGGAGAGGCAGAGCGAGAAAGATAGAAAGAGACAGTGAAGGAGAAAGAGAAAGAGAGGAAGTTAGAGGGACAGAAAGAGAGAGCGGGAGAAAAGAGAGAGAGAGAAAAAGAGAGTGAGAAACATTTTACAGAGAGAGTCCCCACCTCCCAATCTCCATCAGGTTCTATTAATAAACGCTGCCTGCCTGCTTGATGACAACTTGACCATGTAAGGTCCTTCAACACTGATGCTACGGATGGAAGAGAAAGAACGTGCTCACTAAACACCAGCCCCTAGTCTGCAATGGACTTTCCAATAGCCCCAAATGTCCTCCATGTAACCTGTTATATATTTGAACTGGAAAGCTGCAGCCTGCCTGGTGTTCAACCTTCTCAAGTTCTCCCATGTCACCCCTTCTCCTCCGCACACTCCACACTGGCTTCCAGTCCACTCCACACTGGCTTCCAGTCCACTCCACACTGGCTTCCAGTCCACTCCACACTGGCTTCCAGTCCACTCCACACTGGCTTCCAGTCCACTCCACACTGGCTTCCAGTCCACTCCACACTGGCTTCCAGTCCACTCCACACTCCAGTCCACTCCACACTGGCTTCCAGTCCACTCCACACTGGCTTCCAGTCCACTCCACACTGGCTTCCAGTCCACTCCACACTGGCTTCCAGTCCACTCCACACTGGCTTCCAGTCGACGCTCGCATCCACTACAAGACCATGGTACTTTCCTACGGAGCAGCAAGAGGAACTGCCCCTCCCAACCTTCAGGCTAGGCGCAAACCCTACACCCCAATCCGAGTACTCTGTTCTGCCACCTCTGGTCTCTTGGCCCTCCCACCCCTACAGGAGGGCAGCTCCCCCTCAGCCCAGTCAAAGCTCTTCTCTGTCCTAACACCCCAATGGTGGAACCATCTTCCCTCTGAAGCTAGGACATCAGAGTCCCTGCCCATCTTCAGAAAACCATCTGAAACCCTACCTCTTCAAAGAGTATCTTAAGTAATCCAACAACACTAGCACGTAACTCCTCCGCCTTACTAGCTCTGACTTTGCTGATAGCTCCTTTTATTGAAGAAAAACGTACTTACTATGACTGAGATTTGTGGTTGTCCCACCTAGCTATCTTAAGATGAATGAATCCAACTGTAAGTCACTCTGGACAAGAGTGTCTGCTAAATTACTAGAATGTCAATGTAAAACTAGAGCTGAAAAGACTATATTGTTTAGCAGCAACACCAACCGTCTCTGCAGCTTTAGTTGAAGTGTATGAAAGGCTACACTGGATGACAACAGGAGGACGGTCCATATAGGTCAAAGGTGAGGCTAATATTGGAGTCCTCATCAACGCCCTTGTCATTGTGTGTGACAGGCTTGTTTCTTTAAGTTAGTTTGCCTATGCATTTCTGCTTGTTTTGGCAAACACACACCCACGGTGAGAAAAGTGTTTGTATGTAAACACAAGTCTTGCCAAAGGTCAGGGCTTGGTCTTTCCATAGCCATAGATTAATTTAGAACTAGATGACATGTGCACTGATGGTCATCTGTCAAGATGCTAAAACAACAGAACTCAGTCTGTACTAGTTCAGATAACTGCAATTTTGGTTTAAACTCGTTCATCCAACTGCATTCGGCTTATACTAGTTAATCTAACTGCACTTGGTTTATACTAGTTAATCTAACTGCACTTGGTTTATACTAGTTAATCTAACTGCACTTGGTTTATACTAGTTAATCTAACTGCATTCGGCATATACTAGTTCATCTAACTGCACTTGGTTTATACTAGTTCATCCAATTCCACTTGGAACTTCATTGTGAGGTTATTAAGGGTGTTTTTGCATGCCACTGGTGACTGATTGAGAGATCTGGTGTGTTAGGAGAATGTACATCATGCGATGCCTATCAGATGCTCTTGGGGCTGCATGATTCATATGGGGATTATTCTAGAATCTATTCTATTCTAGAACCACTGATGCAACTCTACAGGGATTTTCCCATTATTCTCCATGGTGTCAACTAATACAGCCCCTTGGGGCTCCACACATACAGTAACGGCAGACCTACTGTTGGGGCTCCACACATACAGTAACGGCAGACCTACTGCTGGGGCCCCACACATACAGTAACACTAGACCTACTGTTGGGGCCACACACATACAGTAACGGCAGACCTACTGTTGGGGCTCCACACATACAGTAACGGCAGACCTACTGTTGGGGCTCCACACATACAGTAACGGCAGACCTACTGTTGGGGCTCCACACATACAGTAACGGCAGACCTACTGTTGGGGCTCCACACATACAGTAACGGCAGACCTACTGTTGGGGCCCCACACATACAGTAACGGCAGACCTACTGTTGGGGCTCCACACATACAGTAACGGCAGATCTACTGTTGGGGCTCCACACATACAGTAACGGCAGACCTACTGTTGGGGCTCCACACATACAGTAACGGCAGATCTACTGTTGGGGCTCCACACATACAGTAACGGCAGATCTACTGTTGGGGCTCCACACATACAGTAACGGCAGACCTACTGTTGGGGCTCCACACATACAGTAACACTAGACCTACTGTTGGGGCTCCACACATACAGTAACGGCAGATCTACTGTTGGGGCTCCACACATACAGTAACGGCAGACCTACTGTTGGGGCTCCACACATACAGTAACGGCAGACCTACTGTTGGGGCCCCACACATACAGTAACGGCAGACCTACTGTTGGGGCTCCACACATACAGTAACGGCAGATCTACTGTTGGGGCTCCACACATACAGTAACGGCAGACCTACTGTTGGGGCTCCACACATACAGTAACGGCAGACCTACTGTTGGGGCCCCACATATACAGTAACAGCAGACCTACTGCTGGGGCCCCACACATACAGTAACGGCAGATCTACTGTTGGGGCCCCACATATACAGTAACAGCAGACCTACTGCTGGGGCCCCACACATACAGTAACGGCAGATCTACTGTTGGGGCCCCACATATACAGTAACAGCAGACCTACTGTTGGGGCTCCACACATACAGTAACGGCAGACCTACTGTTGGGGCCCCACATATACAGTAACAGCAGACCTACTGTTGGGGCTCCACACATACAGTAACGGCAGACCTACTGTTGGGGCCCCACATATACAGTAACAGCAGACCTACTGCTGGGGCCCCACACATACAGTAACGGCAGATCTACTGTTGGGGCCCCACATATACAGTAACGGCAGACCTACTGCTGGGGCCCCACACATACAGTAACAGCATACCTACTGCTGGGGCCCCACACATACAGTAACAGCAGACCTACTGTTGGGGCTCCACACATACAGTAACGGCAGATCTACTGTTGGGGCCCCATATATACAGTAACAGCAGACCTACAGTACTGCTGAGGTCCCACACATACAGTAACGGCAGACCTACTGTTGGGGCCCCACACATACAATAACAGCAGACCTACTGCTGGCGCCCCACACATACAGTAACAGCAGACCTACTGCTGGGGCCCCACACATACAGTAACGGCAGACATACTGTTGGGGCCCCACACATACAGTAACGGCAGACCTACTGTTGGGGCTCCACACATACAGTAACGGCAGATCTACTGTTGGGGCCCCATATATACAGTAACAGCAGACCTACAGTACTGCTGAGGTCCCACATATACAGTAATAGCAGACCTACAGTACTGCTGGGGCCCCTCACATACAGTAACAGCAGACCTACAGTACTGCTGGGGTCCCACACATACAGTAATAGCAGACCTACAGTACTGCTGGGGCCCCACACATACAGTAACAGCTGACCTACTGTTGGGGGCCCCACACACACACACACACACACACACACACACACACACACACACACACACACACACACACACACACACACACACACACACACACACACACACACACACACACACACACACACACACACACACACACACACACACTCTGCACATGTCAGCAGCAGATTTAATCGCTACATTAATGAATACCTTGAACTATAAACATTGGATGGAAGTTCTAATCTTCAAATCCCTGGGAGCAGGAGTTAGTCTGCATCGCAAATGGCATCGTCCCATAGGGCTCTGGTCAAAAGTAGTGCACTTTAAAGGAAATATGTTGCCATTTGGGATGCAACCTTAAAGATTGAGGGATAACAGTAGAACGGACTACCTAGACTAATACACAACACAATATTAACCTAGAGGCCGGTAAGTTCACCCTTAGCCTACCTACTGAAACCAATAAGGAATTTGCCTCGACTGCTGTTAATGCATTGCAATACAATACAATGTAATACATTGTAATAATGTTGGCAAATAAGTTCATGGACATGTGAGTTGTGTGATAGTGTGTTTAGTTCCTACTGTGGGTTGCTGGTTGGGGGCCACAGAAGTAAAGGTGAAGGAAGTTGGTGGATTTTTATCATATCAAGACATCTAAAGAAGGAAGCAGACTTTGCTTGAGGTGATAAACATATCCTCATAACATGCATCTATTAATAAGCCTATTACATTTCATTGTTGATGACAAAAGCTATGATTTTAAATGCCAATTGAGAATGTATTTTGACATTAAGCTACATCTAACCTACAAATGCATAAAATTAGTGATCAAGAAGGTCTGCAACAATCAGAATTTTGTAGCATAATAGTCTATCCTTCAGGTGTAAAATAAAACCAAGTTCTATTTCCTCCATATATGGCACAGAAGCTGGGCTAAATAACCTCTTGCCACACGGTATAGAAGCTGGGCTAGACGCCCTTTTGCCGCGCCCTTTCTCGGTGACAATCGTCTTTTTCCTCCAACACGTCAAGCCCACAGGTAAAACCAGACAGCTTTGACATATGGACCTACCGGATGTGACGAGCCGATTTCTCATTCGGATTGGCTCGCGGCTACATACTATTTGAAGAACAGCCAATCGACTTCCCGAGCGTAGCTTCCGTTCATACGGACGAAATAGATACATTTGAACTTTTATAGATAAACATATTGTCAACGAAAATTATAGGTTAAGTTCATCTTTAATCGCCTTTGAAAAGGAAAATGTCTTGAAAAGCTGTTAGCGCTTGACTCTCAATGTCAAGAACATGCCCCCTTCCTGCGCACCAAACCCACTATTAGTTCAGCCTAGGACACGAGGGTATAAACATTGGTTTAATTGAACATTCGACTGGTATTGTAAGCACCAAAACAGAAATTAATTCAGAAAATGTCAATTTAGCCATTTATTCTATGTAAGGAGCACGGTTGCATTTGCAATTCCATGTCAGACATAAAATAAAAAGATCACTGAAATATAGGCAATTGACAACTCTGTCATGTTATAAGTAATTTAAAGATGTCAAATTCCATGTCAGATCGTTTAGACCAGAGAATCCTAAGGGCAAAACCCGCTCTGCACTCAGCCGGAGTCATCCCCAAAAATACGCATCATAAGCATCTTGCATGATACAATTGACTTCACATCCTTACCTGTAGGAGCAAAACAGTGGGAAAGCAACACCAGGCAACATGCTGTCACCCCGGTGATTCCCACACGAGTCGGTAGCATCTTTTCTCCTTTGGGCTTCCACGCAATTCGAAGTGTTTCTTCTTGGTCTAATATCGACCACCCGGCACGCAAAATGTTTGACAGCTAGCCTACTGAACAGCACTAGTTCAACTCAACTGAGAGATGCCTCTATATATTTGTGGATGTTGCAGTCACAGCTAAAACAAACTGGGATAAACGAATGACTGTTGTTTGGGTATATAGAGAAGATTTACTGTGCGCCTGTGTCTAGGTCTAGTGCCAGGGAGAAATATTAGATTTTTTGAGTCACTTCTGACTATTTCTATGTGGTCCTACAAGTGGGCGGGATCAGCAGAGTGGTGTGATATTTGAAATTCGACATCAGCACCGCAGGGGTGGAGCTACAGCAGTCACTGACAGAGAGGAAGAGAAAGAAAGAGTCACCCAACCACAATGTTACTGTTATCATTATCTGGATGGGCTGGCTTCCCTGTCTTGCCTAGCCTGGCCCCACCTTCAATTTCAATTCAAGGGCTTTATTGTCATGGGAAATATATGTTAACATTGCCAAAGCAAGTGAAGTAGATAAAAGTGAAATAAACTCAACTCAACAAAAAAAGAAACGTCCCTTTTTCAGGACCCTGTTTTCAAAGATAATTTGTAAAAATCCAAATAACTTCACAGATCTTTATTGTAGCTCGGGGCGGCAGGTAGCCTAGCGGCTAGCCTAGGCTAGATCTTGGTTGCAAGATCGAATCCCTGAGCTGACAAGGTAAAAATCTGTTGTTCTGCCCCTGAACAAGGCAGTCAACCCAGTGTTCCTAGGCCGTCATTGAAAATAAGAATTTTGTTCTTAACTGACTTGCCTAGTTAAATAAAGATAAAATAAAATAAATTGTAAAGGCTGTTTCTCATGCTTGTTCAATGAACCATAAACAATTAATGAACATGCACCTGTGGAACGGTCGTTAAGGCACTAACAGCTTACAGACGATAGGCAATTAAGGTCACAGTTAGGAAAACTTAGGACACTAAAGAGGCCTTTCTAATGACTCTGAAAAACACCAAAAGAAAGATGCCCAGGGTTCCTGCTCATGTGGCCAGGGCAATAAATTGCAATGTCTGTATTGTGAGACGCCAAAGACAGCACTACAGGGAGACAGGACGGACAGCTGATCATCCTCGCAGTGGCAGACCACGTGTAACAACACCTGCACAGAATCGGTACATCCGAACATCACACCTGCGGGACAGGTACAGGATGGCAACAACAACTGCCCGAGTTACACCAGGAATGCACAATCCCTCCATCAGTGCTCAGACTGTTTGCAATAGGCTGAGAGAGGCTGGACTGAGGGCTTGTAGGCCTGTTGTAAGGCAGGTCCTCACCAGACATCACCAGCAACAACGTCCCCAAAGGGCACAAACCTACCGTTGCTGGACCAGACAGGACTGGCAAAAAGTGCTCTTCACTGACAAGTCGTGGTTTTGTCTCACCAGAGGTGATTGTCAGACTCGCGTTTATCGTCTAAGGAATGAGCGTTACACCGAGGCCTGTACTCTGGAGCGGGATCGATTTGGAGGTAGAGGGTCCGTCATGGTCTGGGGCGGTGTGTCACAGCATCATCGGACTGAGCTTGTTGTCATTGCAGGCAATCTCAACGCTGTGCGTTACAGGGAAGACATCCTCCTCCCTCATGTGGTACCCTTTCTGCAGGCTCATCCTGACATGACCCTCCAGCATGACAATGCCACCAGCCATACTGCTCGTTCTGTGCGTGATTTCCTGCAAGACAGGAATGTCAGTGAAAAGCCTGGGTCTCAATCCCATTGAGCATGTCTGGGACATGTTGGCTCGGAGGGTGAGGGCTAGGGCAGTTCCACCCAGAAATGTCCGGGAACTTGCAGGTGCCTTGGTGGAAGAGTGGGGTAACATCTCACAGCAAGAACTGACAAATCTGGTGCAGTCCATGAGGAGGAGCTGCACTGCAGTACTTAATGCAGCAGATACTGACTGTTACTTTTGATTTTGACCCCCACCCCCCTTTGTTCAGATACACATATTCCATTTCTGTTAGTCATTTGTCTGTGGAACTTGTTCATTTTATGTCTCAGTTGTTGAATCTTATGTTCATACAAATATTAACACGTTAAGTTTGCTGAAAATAAACGCAGTTGACAATGAGAGGACATTTCTTTTTTTGCTGAGTTTATAAAAAGAAACAGTAAACATTACACTCACAAAAGCTCTCTCTCTCTCTCTCTCTCTCTCTCTCGCCCTCTCTGCGGGTGTGTTGGAGGGGTGGGTGTGTGTGGAGGGGCGAGGGCAGGGTGAGTGTGCATCTCCAGCCCCTCTCCTGTGTGCGTGTCATCTGATCTCTCCCCTGAGAGAAATGGAGAGACAGAGGCCTTCAGAATTCCTTCCCATAAAATTCCACTCTCTAGTCTAGGACGTTCCCATTGATGTTTTACACTCAGGGAGTGAGAGGCAGGGCACTATTGTTGTGGTCTTGTGGCTGGCACATGTACACAAATCATGTGCAAAAGAAAAGCTTGTGTTTTTCTGTTGTGTTCATGAAGAAGAAGAATTAAAAACAAGAAGTTAAATATTTAATAAAGTTAAACAGGATGAATTCAAGATATAGAATTTACCACTTGGGTAAAGTTTGGTGGAGGTAAAATCACATGTAATTTTTTAAGTGTTATACAATAACAACAATAAGCTATTTTACTGTACATGTAGGAATGTGTCTTTGTTGAATCATACATGAAGCCTATTGTAAGTAGTACATAAGAAAATGCCCTATTCAGTAGTGAAATCATTGCCAAATGCTTTGCAGAGAATTTGCAAGATAGTTTCAAGAAGTCCAATATTAGGAAACTCACTAGAAGCCTTCGGCAGCCGTGTCAATCTAAGCTTCAGTGGTATGTTCTTGGCCATTGAAAAGTATTTCAAAACGGTTACACAATACAATTGTACAGTTTCAATGTTACTCCCATGAACAAAGTGCCATTTACACAAGATAACAGTTATGATGTAAGCGGTCACATTCTATTCCATATCAAAACCGGTCTGAGAATCCAATAACCATTCTCTTGCACTGGAATCAATTTGAATAGAAATAATAGCAGCTCCCCCTTGAATCGAAGGCTCTTTCTCACAGCAGAAAGTTCAACTTCACCTAGACAGACTTTTGTTTTGGAAAATGTATTAAATGAATGGAACATTTTAAAATATCAAAATCAACTAGACACTACTTTACATACTGTCAAGTCTATCCTGAGCCAATGGCAGCATGCTATCTGTATTCAAATGTTCATCATTTCTACCACATCCTGTATGTAGCCTAGTTTCTCTAAGTAAGCAACGTGGGCAGATTTGCAAAACAAATGTAAGGCTTAATAAATATTGCAAAACATAAGTCTTGTGGATCATAAATTATTTGCTCTATGTGAAGTTTGACTAGAGTGAACAGGCTACTCCTTATAGTAGTCCTATTGGCTGATGTAACTGAGGTATTTGGGTTGTTGAGCAAGATGCCTTGACTCCCAAGGGTGTGACAGACAGTTTGAAACAGATTTAGTAACTTGCATTACAACCTGACTCGTAGTTCGTAACAACAAAGGGAGACCACACGTGACTTAAATGCAAAAAGGAATACATTTATTCAACGAAATAATAAGAAATACAAAAATGTAACATACTGTGGACGTCTGATCAGTGAAATAGACCAATGTAAACTAAAGGCAGGCTTGGCCTGCCAGTCAGGGAAGACCGAGAGTTGCTGATGTGTCAACCCTTTATAGCCTGCAGGCCAAGCCTGCCCAGGTGCGCCACATCAGCTGATGATCTTCCTAGCTCTGCCCACTGGCCTCCTGCAACACGCAGACTGCCAAACAGGAGATCCCAGCAGACAGAGTGGGAGGGATATCACACTTAGAAGATACCTTTAAATCTCATTAGCTATCATAACTATCTATGTATGTACACTGTATATTCAATATCTATTCTCCACATTGTTGTCACTCTTCTATTTAGTGGGTATTTATATATAAATCTGTTTTTTACACAGATTCAGTAACTGGAAGGACAAAATAAATGAAAATCATTGTTGACACAATTGTTTTATGTTGTTATGTTTATGTTATGTTTCCTGCCATCATGTTGTCCCCTCCATTCAGCCTGTATTGATGCACAAGTTTGGTGTACAATCATCGGTTGGAGGCTGGTTGGGGATTCCCGGAATAAGACTAGGGAGGGATGATGGAAATCCTGCCCCCCTTTTCTCTCTCCTAGTCTCTCCGCTCCTCCTCTCCTCTATCAGCCCCTCTAGTTGTTTAGAGGAAAGTCATACATTTTCCTGGAATATATTACATGGAACTCTGGGAACTCTCCACTGTAAAATCACCAGGAATTCAAACACAAAAAACATGACATGTCAAGAGGACATGTCCCACACACCCCTAGTGGATAAAGGAAAGACCGAGAGGTCGTCTGTGAGCAAGCCCCTTGGAATGGAGAGAGAGATTCTAAGAATGTGAGGTGGATCTAATGTTTATAGAATGTTTGTGTCAGAGCAAATCCTTCCATGAGGTGATTGTGTGTGTGTGTGTGTGTGTGTGTGTGTGTGTGTGTGTGTGTGTGTGTGTGTGTGTGTGTGTGTGTGTGTGTGTGTGTGTGTGTGTGTGTGTGTGTGTAAGAGGGGGAAGCCTTGTTAATATTTATAGAATAGAGGAAATCTTTCCATGGGGTGATATGTGTGTTTGTGTTTCAGTAGGAGGGGGGGTTAGTTAGTTATCAGTTATGCTACTTTATTCATCCCCCAAGAGGGGAAATGTACAGTTCACTTCTGGTTGGCCCCTGTTAGCTGGCTCCTGCTTGAGAGGTGTGTATTTGCCTGTCTGTGTGTGTGGATGGGGTAGGATAGTTAATAATCAGAGGAAGTATTTCAATTGGGTGATGTGTGTGTTTTCGATGGGGGGAGGGGCTAGTAAATTACTAGTTGAGGCAGGGTAGAAGGATGGTATTCCTGGTAGTGACGGTAGAAGGCTGGTAATCCTGGTAGTGAATGTAGAAGGCTGGTATTCCTGGTAGTGAAGGTAGAAGGCTGGTATTCCTGGTAGTGAAGGTAGAAGGCTGGTAGGGAAGGTATCAGGCTGGTACTCCTGGTAGTGAAGGTATCAGGCTGGTACTCCTGGTAGTGAAGGTAGAAGGCTGGTACTCCTGGCAGTGAAGGTAGAAGGCTGGTACTCCTGGTAGTGAAGGTAGAAGGCTGGTACTCCTGGTAGTGAATGATTCAGGCTGGTACTCCTGGTATCAGGGTGGTATTCCTGGTAGTGAAGGTAGAAGGCTGGTAGGGAAGGTAGCAGGCTGGTGTTCCTGGTAGTTAAGGTAGAAGGCTGGTAGGGAAGGTATCAGGCTGGTACTCCTGGTAGTGAAGGTAGAAGGCTGGTACTCCTGGTAGTGAATGATTCAGGCTGGTACTCCTGGTATCAGGGTGGTATTCCTGGTAGTGAAGGTAGAAGGCTGGTAGGGAAGGTAGCAGGCTGGTGTTCCTGGTAGTTAAGGTAGAAGGCTGGTAGGGAAGGTATCAGGCTGGTACTCCTGGTAGTGAAGGTAGAAGGCTGGTACTCCTGGTAGTGAATGATTCAGGCTGGTACTCCTGGTATCAGGGTGGTACTCCTGGTAGTGAAGGTAGAAGGCTGGTATTCCTGGTAGTTAAGGTATCAGGGTGGTACTCCTGGTAGTTAAGGCAGCAGGCTGGTACTCCTTCTTGTAATGCTGAAATGGCTGCTGGATTACATATTTCAGAAAGCCCACAATGACTCAACATATGCACACACACACCTTCAGGGACCGGAACAAAGGGCCGAGTGTGTGTTAATTATTTCATTTATATATATATATATATATATATATATATATATATATATATATATATATAATCGTTTTGGTACCATTTTCCCGAGTATGTGGTGAATTAGTACAAAACTCAAAACTGGTAATACTTGTAACGCAGCCAGTCTTATATTTCAAAAACGTTAATCGTTCATTCATTTTGTTTGTAGACATCTTTCGCCACGCAACCATTGAACCAAAATACACTGAGTGTACAAAACATTAAAAACACCTTCCTAATATTGAGTTGCACCCCCTTTAGTCCTGCACCCCCTTTAGTCCTTTAGGACTCTATAAGGTGTTGAAAGAGTTCCACAGGGATGCTGGCCCATGTCGACTACAATGCTTCCCAAAGTTGTGCGAAGTTGGCTGGATGTCCTTTGGATGGTGAACCATTCTTGATACACAGGAAACTGTGTTAGTTGATGACTGTTGCGCCTGGCACCTACTACCATACCCCATTAAAAGGCACTTGAATTTTTTTGCCTTGCCCATTCACCCTCTGAATGGTACACACACACAATCCATGTCTCAAGGCTTAAAAATCCTTCTTTACCTGTCTCCTCCCCTTCATCTACACTGATTGAAGTGTATTTAATAAGTGGCATCAATAAGAGATCATAGCTTTCACCAGGATTCACCTGGTCAGTCTTTCTCATGGAAAGAACAGGTGTTAATAATGTTTTGTACACTCAGTGTATACGTTTACTGTGAGATATAATGAGTACATTGGTTTAATCACCAAAACACAACATAATAAGTTTGTGATTTTAGTAAAGCAGTGTGACCCCCCCGATCTAAAAGATCCCAGCTACTTCATTTTGGTCGTGCACACACATTAACAGACGTTAGAGCAGGTGCAGTGAAATGCTTGTGTTTCTAGCTTCTGCTGTGCAATAATACAATATTAATACAATACCCAAATAATCCAGAAAGTCCAAAAGAAGAAAGAAATGCATCCCTTATACAGTAAACATGTATCCAAAAGGAAGTTTCTGGGATCTTTTTGATTGGTTGGGGTGGGGTCACACTGCTTTACAAAAAATTGCATTGGCCAATACAGTACTGTAATACTGTAATATATACCCTTTACGTAGCAGATACTTTGATATAAAGTGACAACAGTCCACACCTTTTGGTATGTGACCCCAGTGGGAATTGAACCCACAACTCTAGTGCCATGCTCTTATGAACTGAGCCACGTACAGGACCACTACAAAACATAAGTACAGTAAAATACAATACACGATTACAATACAGGTGGAAGATGTACAATTGCCATCCCCATGAGTGTACCACCCTCCTTCAGGCCATGGATGAAGCATGCAATTATTTCAATCCAGACCTATCTTAGTAGTGTTTTAATAACTGTATATCACCATAGATATAGTAGTGTTTTAATAACTGTATATCACCATAGATATAGTAGTGGTTTAATAACTGTATATCACCATAGATATAGTAGTGTTTTAATAACTGTATATCACCATAGATATAGTAGTGGTTTAATAACTGTATATCACCATAGATATAGTGGTGTTTTAATAACTGTATATCACCATAGATATATATATATAGTAGTGGTTTAATAACTGTATATCACCATAGATATAGTGGTGGTTTAATAACTGTATATCACCATAGATATATATATATATAGTGGTGGTTTAATAACTGTATATCACCATAGATATAGTGGTGGTTTAATAACTGTATATCACCATAGATATATATATATAGTGGTGGTTTAATAACTGTATATCACCATAGATATATATATATAGTAGTGGTTTAATAACTGTATATCACCATAGATATAGTGGTGGTTTAATAACTGTATATCACCATAGATATAGTAGTGGTTTAATAACTGTATATCACCATATATATAGTAGTGGTTTAATAACTGTATATCACCATAGATATAGTGGTGTTTTAATAACTGTATATCACCATAGATATAGTAGTGTTTTAATAACTGTATATCACCATAGATATAGTAGTGTTTTAATAACTGTATATCACCATAGATATAGTAGTGTTTTAATAACTGTATATCACCATAGATATAGTAGTGGTTTAATAATTGTATATCACCATAGATATAGTAGTGTTTTAATAACTGTATATCACCATAGATATAGTAGTGGTTTAATAACTGTATATCACCATAGATATAGTAGTGGTTTAATAATTGTATATCACCATAGAACTCAGCTCTCCTTTTCCTGTAGTCCACAATCAACTCCTTTGTCTTGATCAAGTTGAGGGAAAGGTTGTCTTCCTGGCACAACACTGCTAGGTCTCTGACCTCCTCTCTGCAGGCTGTCTCATCATTGTCGGTGATCCGGCCTACCACCGTTGTGTTGTCCGCAAACTTAATGAGGGTGTTGGAGTCGTGCTTGGCCATGCAGTCGTGGGTGAACATGAAGTACAGGAGGGGACTAAGCATGCACCTCTGAGGGGTCCCCGTGTTGAGGATCCTCGTGGCAGCTGTATTGTTGCCTACCTTTACCACCTAAGGGTGGTCCGTCAGTTGTTGAAAAACAGAGACGAGTGTACGTGTAATTGAGTATAAATATCTGTTTATACACATACGCACACATACTGTACATACAAACATACAATTATATATACAAAAGTATGTGGACACCCCTCCAAATTAGTGGATTCTGCTATTTCAGCCACACCCGTTGCTGACAGGTGTATAAAATCAAGCACACAGACATGCAATCTCCATAGACAAACATTAGCAGTAGAATGGCCTTACTGAAGAGCTCAGTGACTTTCAACGTGGCACCATCATAGGATGCCACCTTTCCAACAAGTCAGTTTGTTGCCCTGCTAGAGCTGCCCCAATCAGCTGTAAGTGCTGTTATTGTGAAGTGGAAATGTCTAGGAGCAACAACGGCTCAGCCGCGAAGTGGTAGGCCACACAAGCTCACCGAACGGGACCGCAGACTGCTGTAGCGTGTAAAAATCATCTGTCGTTGGTTGCAATACTCACTACCGAGTTTCAAACTGCCTCTGGAAGAAACGTCAGCACAAGAACTGTTCGTCTGGAGCTTCATGAAATGGGTTTCCATGGCCGAGCAGCCACACACAAGCCTAAGATCACCACGCGCAATGCCAAGTGTCCACTGGAGTGGTGCAAAGCCCACCGAATTTGGACTCTGGAGCAGTGGAAATGCGTTCTGAATCACGCTTCACCATCTGCCAGTCTTACGGACGAATTTGGGTTTGGCGGATGCCAGGAGAACGCTACCTGCCCCAATGCATAGTGCCAACTGTAAAGTATGGTGGAGGAGGAATAATAGTCTGGGGCTGTTTTTCATGGTTAGGGCTAGGCCCTTTAATTCCAGTGAAGGAAAATCTTAATGCTACAGCATACAATGACATTCTAGACGATTCTGCGCTTCCAACTTTATGGCAAAAGTTTTGGGAAAGCCCTTTCCTGTTTTAGCATTACAATGCCCCCGTGCACAAAGCGAGGTCCATACAGAAATGGTTTGTCGAGATTGGTGTGGAATAACTTGACTGGCCTGCACAGAGCCCTGTACTCAACCCCATCCTACAGCTTTAGGATGAATTGGGATGCCAACTGCAAGCCAGGCCTAATCGCCCAACATCAGTGCCCGACATCACTAATGCTCTTGTGGCTGAATGGAAGCAAGTCCCCGCAGCAATGTTCCAACATCTAGTGGAAAGCTTTCCCAGAAGAGTGGAGGCTGTTATAGCAGCAAATGAGGGACAAACTCCATATTAATGCCCATGATTTTGGAATGAGATGTTCGATGAGCAGGTGTCCACATAATTTGATCATGTAGTGTAAATACATACATAAATACACAAGACTAACATGACAGAGACAAGTGTATGAATTAGTGTATGTTAATTCCTTACCTACATATAAATGTATACAGACTGACATAGAAAGAGGCACGTTAATTACCTACCTACATACAGCATGGCATGACTGAAGAAGAACAAATAGTAGTAAAAGAAATACTTGTGTACTGAGTTAATCATTGTCAGAGCAAATCCCTGTCATCTTTTGTTCATGGGCAATAAACTATCTTCCATCCTATTCCAATTTAGATATGGGTGGTCAAATATGTAACTTATTAAGTGGAAATGTTCACTATACAATGTACTCTATGGCCTTGACTTCCTTTAAGTTATCAAACTAAAAATGGTTTACGATAGTTGTGACTTCCTGTCATTGTAAACTACATTATATTCTGACTTCTACTGGAAGGAACATAGGTGAGCAGGAAGTGGATGTGGGTCAACTCCCTGACTGACACTTCCTGTTAAGGTATCCATAGTAACTATGTTGTAGGGTTAGTGTTGAGGCTACGGTTAGGCTTGAACTGGGATGTGTACATTAATCTATGGTTAGGGTTGAACCGGGATGTGGACATGAAGCTAGGGTTAGTGTTGAACTGGGATGTGGACATGAAGCTAGGGTTAGTGTTAGGGTTGAGGCTAGGGTTAGGTTTGAATTAGGATGTGGACATGAATCTAGGGTTAGTGTTGAACTAGGATGTGGACATGAAGCTTAGGGTTAAGGTTGAACTAGGATGTGGACATGAAGCTAGGGTTAGGGTTGATGCTAGGGTTAGGGTTGAACTAGGGTTAGTGTTAGGGTTGAGGCTAGGGTTAGGGTTTAACTAGGGTTAGTGTTAGGGTTGAACTGGGATGTGGACATGAAGCTAGGGTTAGGGTTAGGGTTGAGGTTAGGGTTGAACTGGGATGTGGACATGAAGCTAGGGTTAGGATTGAACTGGGATGTGGACATGAAGCTAGGTTTAGGATTGAACTAGGATGTGGACATGAATCTAAGGTTAGTGTTGAACTGGGATGTGGACATGAAGCTAGGGTTAGTGTTAGGGTTGATGCTAGGGTTAGGGTTTAACTAGGGTTAGTGTTAGGGTTGAGGCTAGGGTTAGGGTTTAACTAGGATGTGGACATGAATCTAGGGTTAGGGTTGATGCTAGGATGTGGACATGAAGCTAGGGTTATGGTTTAACTAGGGTTAGGGTTGAGGCTAGGGTTAGTTTTGAACTAGGATGTGGACATGAACCTAGGGTTAGTGTTAGGGTTGAGGCTAGGGTTAGTGTTGAACTAGGATGTGGACATGAATCTAGGGTTAGTGTTAGGGTTGATGCTAGGGTTAGGGTTGAACTGGGATGTGGACATGAATCTAAGGTTAGTGTTGAACTGGGATGTGGACATGAAACTAGGGTTAGTGTTAGGGTTTAACTAGGATGTGGACATGAAGCTAGAGTTAGGGTTTAACTAGGGTTAGTGTTAGGGTTGAGGCTAGGGTTAGGGTTGATACTAGGATGTGGACATGAAGCTAGGGTTAGTGTTAGGGTTGAGGCTAGGATGTGGACATGAAGCTAGGGTTAGGATTGAACTGGGATGTGGACATGAAGCTAGGGTTAGGGTTGAACTAGGATGTGGACATGAAGCTAGGGTTAGGGTTGAACTGGGATGTGGACATGAAGCTAGGGTTAGTGTTGAACTGGGATGTGGACATGAAGCTAGGGTTAGGGTTGAACTAGGATGTGGACATGAATCTAAGGTTAGTGTTGAACTGGGATGTGGACATGAATCTAAGGTTAGTGTTGAACTGGGATGTGGACATGAAACTAGGGTTAGTGTTATGGTTTAACTAGGATGTGGACATGAAGCTAGAGTTAGGGTTTAACTAGGGTTAGTGTTAGGGTTGAGGCTAGGGTTTGGTTTGAACTAGGATGTGGACATGAATCTAGGGTTAGGGTTGATGCTAGGATGTGGACATGAAGCTAGGGTTAGTGTTAGGGTTGAGGCTAGGGTTAGGGTTGAACTGGGATGTGGACATGAAGCTAGGGTTAGGATTGAACTGGGATGTGGACATGAAGCTAGGGTTAGGGTTGAACTAGGATGTGGACATGAAGCTAGGGTTAGGGTTGAACTGGGATGTGGACATGAAGCTAGGGTTAGGATTGAACTGGGATGTGGACATTAAGCTAGGGTTAGTGTTGAACTGGGATGTGGACATGAAGCTAGGGTTAGTGTTAGGGTTGATGCTAGGGTTAGGGTTTAACTAGGGTTAGTGTTACTACTGTTACTGAAAATTCTTGCCCAACAGAAACTGTAAGTATTAATTACATTCCTACACTTCATGTTGATAATGACGACTCATTTCCATTACATCTACTGTTGCATGCTGGATTATTTGGTTGCTGAACCAAGGCGTTCATTGTCACATATATGAATCAGTGGCTCCTATCACAATGGATATGTCTCTCTCAGACAGAGTACATCAGAACATTAAAGAACCAAACATCCTGACTGAGCAACGCTCAAGCCGTATCCTGTATCACATTATCTAAAAACACAGGGGTAGCGATAGTCTACACTGTAGGTCCTAGAGAGTGATTATTTTGTTTTCTGCTGGACAGTAGAATGTTTTGTGCGTGTGTGTCCTTGACAGATAGAGAGATTCAGCCAGTCAGGCCATGTGCTGTGTGTCCTTGACAGATAGAGAGATTCAGCCAGTCAGGCCATGTGCTGGTTGGACTGGAAGCTGACACCACGGACCTGTACTCCAGTGGAGGCTGCTGACGGGAGGATGGCTCATAATAATGTCTGGAATGGAGTCCATGGAATGGTACTACAAAATATATTTGATACCACTCCATTCCAGCCACTATTACGAGCAGTCCTCCCCTCAGCAGCCTCCACTGCTGTACTCTCAGGCCCAGCTCTATAGGATAGGGCGGGAGGAGGGCCACACTCTGCTCCATCTCAGGTCTAACTATCAAGGCCTCTGATAAGTGCTTCATCCTCTGCCACGGCAAGAGTGGAGATGACCATTGTGTCCATACACACGTGGCCAGTGAAAATAGAATGTGGACATGAAGGTAGGGTTAGGGCTACTACTGTTACCAAAAATGATTGCCCAACAGAAACTGTGAAGTATTGATTACTTTCCTACACTTCTTGTTGATAACGATGACTCATTTTCATCACATTCCATCCTAGCTACTGTTGCATGCTGGATGAGTTGGCTCACTCAGGTGCTGAATCAAGGTAGTTCACACCACTGTCACACCTGGGATTGGATTGTTTTCGACATCCTTTGTGTTTTTTATGTTCATTCATGCATCCCTTTCACTGCTCCTGTCTGCTTTTACTTCTGTAACGCGTGTTGTGATTTTAAATGCACTTTAAATGACGTTTGATTTGAATCATTGACTCCTATAAAACCCAATGGAGTCTTGAACTTAAACGAACCCCGAGGCTGACAACTGATCTCGCTTTCAGACAGAAAGTGCAACATGGAGCATTTGTGGGAACCAAACATCCTGCCTGGGCAACACTCCAGCAATATCCTATATCACATTATCTAACAACACAGGGTTTTCAAGGCAGTAGGTTTCAATCAAGTAACATTGTGTGTGTGTGTGTCATTGATAGATCGATAGATGCAGCCAGTGTGCCATGTGCCGGTTGGACTGGAAGCTGACACCACGGCCCTGTACTCTGTATACAGCATCTCCAGTGCTAGGATAGGATAGGGTGGGAGGAAGAGGACTACACTCCAATTAGGGCCTAACGTTTAAGACCTCTGACTCTGAGAAGTGCTTCATACTTTGGTACAGCAAGAGGGGTCATGACCATTGTGTCCATACACACACTAGCACTCACACACAGACTCATGTGGCCTGTGAAAATGGGACCTCTCCCCATCCCTCGTAACGGACAGGACGGCTTTAATCTTGTCTGGCCCTGTTGGTGTGTGCGAGTGCAAAACATATTTTCTCAGAGGCTATTGATTGACTTCATATAACCTTTTTCATGTGACCTTTAGATAGCAATCCTAAGGACTCTACATTCAAAACAACAACTTGTGTTCCAAGTTAGGTAGTGTTTACCCTACCTGTTCTACTCACGTTTAGGACCCTTTCGATGTACATGGCTTTGAGTTAGCTATGCACATGGCTTTCCCACTCCCCATCCTCCCTCCAACTGGGAGAACATGAACGTGCCGCCCCTCCCCCTTGACAGATGTGAACAGCTGGCTGAGACTTGCTCTGGATGTGTGTGTGCGAGTTCCTCCAGAGGTCCAGACAAGGGGTTCCTAGAAGTCAGGAAGTGTTCCTCGAAGCATGGCTCCAGAGTGAGAAACCCTTCCAAGTCAAACATTGGGGCTCCTGTCAAAACACACACACACTCTATTGCCATCAACTCGCCCCCCTAGAAAGACTGCACACTACACTGACCGTTCTCTGTCCTGTGCCTACTGTCAATGCTCCACAAAAATAAACATCAGTTCTGATTGGTGTAATCCAGGTTGTTTATATCAGTCAGACAGTGAGTAATGTATTGGACCCCTTGTCATGTTGTGGACGAACATGAAATGTGTTTTTAATTAACAGTTAAGGTTGAACTTTGACCTAATGTTGTGGCTTAACATCAACCAGAAACAAAAATATAGGTTCCATACCATAACTCATCATCAGTTTAAAGGAAAGGTTCACTGATGTTTTATATGATATTGTTTTTGTGCATCTCTGAGTGATGTTCTATCGATTCCCTTCGTCGTTCCATGTTTTCACGTGTATCTGAGTTATTAGCGTTCAAGCAGGCAGAAATCCGGACGGTATGACACGTAACACTGAGATAAAGTCTCTCGCTTCACTGGAAGTGAACAGGAAGAAGACTTTAACATCGCCAGAAACGTCTATCATACATGTCAAATTTCAATACTGGCCGATGTCATAACTCGGGAGGATGTCTTCTCTCAAATGAGCCATTGATCATATTTTTGTGATATTCCTACCTTGAAAAATTTGTAATTTAACAGTGTCTAGTACATTTGTCAAATTCTGCCTCTAGTCCAGGGTGCATTGCATGGTGCCATTGCCAGAGATATTATAGAGAGGATAAATGAATCCAATTAACGCCCCACCCAGCAGACTGTCGACCAATCGCGTTCACTTTGTCATGCTGTGTTACGCGGTTGGTAAGCTAATCATCACGCAATCCCTTCTCACGGTTCGGTGTCGAGAAACTTGCCTATTATTCTCACATCTTGGAAAAGATATGTAATGTTGTACTTCTTGTTGACGAAATTTGTGCTAATGTTGGGTTTTTGAGCTAGCGCCCAATAGACTCCCATTCACTCCTTGAAGGAGAGCGCGTCCCATTGACGTAACATGGGCAACGTTTCCCATCTCCTCAAAAGTATATCTGCCGTTGCGAGAAGGTTTGCTGTGTCTGTCAGCGTAGTGTCCAGAGCATGGAGGCGCTACCAGGAGACAGGCCAGTACATCAGGAGACGTGGAGAAGGCCGTAGGAGGGCAACAACCCAGCAGCAGGACCGCTACCTCCGCCTTTGTGCAAGGAGGAGCAGGAGGAGCACTGCCAGAGCCCTACAAAATGACCTCCAGCAGGCCACAAATGTGCATGTGTCTGCTCAAATGGTCAGAAACAGACTCTATGAGGGTGGTATGAGGGCCCGACATCCACAGGTGGGGGTTGTGCTTACAGCCCAACACCGTGCAGGACGTTTGGCATTTGCCAGAGAACACCAAGATTGGCAAATTTGCCACTGGCACCCTGTGCTCTTCACAGATGAAAGCAGGTTCACACTGAGCACGTGACAGACGTGACAATCTGGAGACGCCGTGGAGAAAGTTCTGCTGCCTGCAACATCCTCCAGCATGACCGGTTTGGCGGTTTGTCAGTCATGGTGTGGGGTGGCATTTCTTTGGGGGGCCGCACAGCCCTTCATGTGCTCGCCAGAGGTAGCCTGACTGCCATTAGGTACCGAGATGAGATCCTCAGACCCCTTGTGAGACCATATGCTGGTGCGGTTGGCCCTGGGTTCCTCCTAATGCAAGACAATGCTAGACCTCATGTGGCTGGAGTGTGTCAGCAGTTCCTGCAAGAGGAAGGCATTGATGCTATGGACTGGCCCGCCCGTTCCCCAGACCTGAATCCAATTGAGCACATCTGGGACATCATGTCTCGCTCCATCCACCAACGCCACGTTGCACCACAGACTGTCCAGGAGTTGGCGGATGCTTTAGTCTAGGCCTGGGAGGAGATCCCTCAGGAGACCATCCGCCACCTCATCAGGAGCATGCCCAGGCGTTGTAGGGAGGTCATACAGGCACGTGGAGGCCACACACACTACTGAGCATCATTTTGACTTGTTTTAAGGACATTACATCAAAGTTGGATCAGCCTGTAGTGTGGTTTTCCACTTTAATTTTGAGTGTCACTCCAAATCCCGACCTCCATGGGTTGATAAATGTGATTTCCATTGATCATTTTTGTGTGATTTTGTTGTCAGCACATTCAACTATGTAAAGAAGAAAGTATTTAAGAATATTTCATTCATTCAGATCTAGGATGTGTTATTTTAGTGTTCCCTTTATTTTTTAGAGCAGTGTATTTCTTTATTTCATTTTCAATAAAAAAAATTCTAAACCTGTTTTTGCTTTGTCATTATGGGGTATTGTGTGTAGATTGATGAGAACAAAATAATGTAATCAATTTTAGAATGAGGCTGTAAAGTAACAAAATGTGGAAAAAGTCAAGGGGTCTGAATACTTTCGGGAAAGCACTGTATATGATGTACAAAGGCTTCGCACAACAGAAAAAACATAAACGCCCATAGATGTAGCTAGCAATATGCTCTCTTGGGTAAATACCTGAAATTAGCTCCAGTAGACTCATATTTTTGAGTGTGAACTGTATTACTGTAGTGTATAATACGGACTGGAATTATACATATCGTTCAAACCATGATAAAGCATAAGAGAACATGTGATTCTGGTGCAGCACATGCGGCCTACAAAGTTACAAGTATAGGCTAGCAAATTGGATTTAAATGTTGAAATATAATAGGGCCTATAATAATAGTAAACTGACGTGTCAATTCCTTTCATAATATTTCCCCTAATGTTATTAGCCTACCCCCTCTTTCTCGCTCTAATGTTGCTTCATTCCTTTCATAATATTTCCCATAATGTTATTAGCCTACCCCCTCTTTCTCACTCCAATGTTGCTTCATTCCTTTCATAATATTTCCCCTAATGTTATTAGTCTACCCCCTCTTTCTCACTCCAATGTTGCTTCATTCCTTTCATAATATTTCCCCTAATGTTATTAGTCTACCCCCTCTTTCTCGCTCTAATGTTATTAGTCTACCCCCTCTTTCTCACTCTAATGTTATTAGTCTACCCCCTCTTTCTCGCTCTAATGTTGCTTCATTCCTTTCATAATATTTCCCCTAATGTTATTAGTCTACCCCCTCTTTCTCACTCCAATGTTGCTTCATTCCTTTCTCGCTTTCAACAGTTAAAGGAAATACGTTTCGTTGTCCTCATCTTCATCATTCCTATGACATCCTTATATAATATAGAACTAGAATTAGATTCAGAAGGTTTTCTCTTCACGAAGATTGAATGGTTATGGGTCTGAATAAATAACTGCTATAGCCTACCGCCATCACGCGTTCGCTCTTCTATTGGCTGCTTCATTTAACATTCAACAAAAAAAGAGTTTGCGTCCCCCTTCGAATAGTCTATTGGTATAAATGCCCAAATATCTCCAGAATGCTATTCTAGTCTACATCACGGTGGCGTCGGAATCGATTTCTAACCCCCTAAATCAGTGGTTCCCAAACGTTTTCACTCAGGTCCCATTGGGGGAACATCCCGCCCACCGTACGCACGCTGCACGTCTATTTCGACCTGTTCACACCCCTCTTGTTGGCGGAGAGAACATTTAGCAGTTTAAAGCTAATTATTTTTGCAATTATATACATTTTGCCATGTCTAATGTTTATTCATGTGATATTTGAGTTACTCAAACATTACAACAACATCTATGGGCTAAAAATCCTAGCTAAAAAATAAATAAACCAGTGCCCTAAACTGTTCTATTTGAGAAGGCTGCTGCTCCCTACTAGCTTTTGCCCAATGAGGTGACGGGCCTTTGCCTGGTGCCTCAATCCACCCAATGTGCCTCAAAAATAAACATCAGTTCTGATTGGCGTATTCCATGTTGTTTAAACAGGTTAGATAGAAAGACATGAATTAATTGACCTGAGTCACCTGACCTTAAATGGACCTCTTGCAACCTCTTGATGATGAGAGTTTGTGTCTGTGGAATAACATAAAATGTGTTTTTGGTTGAGGTTGACCTGTCAAGAAGTGTTCTTCGCACCACTGTTTCTCTGTCAGAGAGAAACCCTTCCAAGTCATACACCCTCTGTCAAAATACCCCACTAACACACACACACACACACACACACACACACACACACACACACACACACACACACACACACACACTCACTCACTCACTCACTCACTCACTCACTCACTCACTCACTCACTCACTCACTCACTCACTCACTCACTCACTCACTCACTCACTCACTCACTCACTCACTCACTCACTCACTCACTCACTCACTCACTCACTCACTCACTCACTCACTCACTCACTGAGACGGAAGAAGGATCACAGAAGAAATAAAAAGGCATTAACAAAATATCTATCTGACCTATCTAGTCTACTAATAAGATAAGAACACACCTCAGTTCAGCTGGGAAAGGCTGCTTGGAAGGTTTGAGTGAGATCGCCTCACTGTGGACAAGAACTGCCATTACACCATCATGCACTAAGCACAATTACCTGTAGATCTGAAATCAAACGGAAATCATCACGTTTCTTTATAAGAAATTGAATATGAATACTGCAGCCTATATATCTCAATGGTTTCCTTACTGTAGTGTATTGTAGTCTTGAAGATCCAGTGAATGACAACACGATACAGAGCTCCCCAACATCGAATGAGGGAGTCGAATACTGCCGCTTCGGTTGATAATTCTTCTAGGGCCCTGTGTTTTGCGCAATCATTTATCTTGTATCTAAAACCTTTTCTACAAATGATAATTACACCAACAATCGAAGCAATTGACATAGGATGGCCCTGAACTATTTGACATGAAAGTAAAAGAGGACCGTTTGATGAAAAAGCTTTAAATAAAAGGTTCAAATCCAGGCATGTCACATTACTGCACAAAACACTCAGACCTACTCAAAACATTAACTTTGTCATATGAACAAAAATACAGTACATTGGATTGTATCCTACACACATACATTGAGTATACACAACATTAAGAGCACATGCTCTATCTATGACAGACTGACCAGGTGCATCAAGGTGAAAGCTATGATCTCTTGTTGATGTCACTTGTTAAATGCACTCCAATCAGTGTAGATGAAGGGGAGGAGACAGATTAAAGAAGGACTTTTAAGCCTTCAGACAATTGAGACATGGTTTGTGTGTGTGTGTGCCATCCAGAGGGTGAATGGGCAAGACTAAATATTTAAGTGCATTTGAACGGGGTATGGTAGTAGGTGCCAGGTGCACCGGTTTGAGTGTGTCAAGAACTGCAACGCTGCTGGGTTTTTCACACTCAACAGTTTCCCATATGTATCAAGAATGGTCCACCATCCACAGGACATCCAGCCAACTTGACACAGCTGTGGGAAGCATTGGAGTCAACAAGGGCCAGCATCCCTGTAGAATGCATTCAACACCTTATAGAGTCCATGCCCCGACAAATTGAAACTGTTCTGAGGGCAACAGGAGACGCAACCCAATATTAGGAAGGTGGTCCTAATGTTTTGTACACTCAGTGTATACATGCATCTCTAGAATGACATAACCATAGATATCTAACACCGTACCGCCATGAGCCGTACATGAATACAGAGAAGAACTACTGTCCCTCTGGTCCGTCATCTTAAAAACAACAAACATGGAAGAAAATGTGCAAAAAAGTAGATTCAAACAGTCTGACATTTTGTTTAGCTACGCTAGGAAAGCAGCACAACATCCAAATAGAAGCATTTGAAATTTCACGTACTGCTACATAACTTAATGTATTATTAATACTTAGGGGCAAACTTAACTCCCATTTAAATATAATTTTCACGTGGTCAGCCTTGACGTCAATGGGAGACTTTGGGATACATTTCATCCGATTGGCCCTTTCCGGCTATGCACCTTTGAAAGGCAACATTTCCGCGTTGGCAGAGACCGCATTCACGGTAAATGCTGCCTATGTAGGCTCAATCGGGAATTACCTTTAAATGTCAAGTGCGCTATAACGAGGATCACCCACGCTTCTGGATTGAATCCAGGCCTAAGTGAGACTAAGTGAAAATTTGACCTAAATGGAAGTTAGGATTTGCCCCTTAATGAATTGTTATACAATCATCAGTAATAACAGAGTGTATTGTAATAGTATAGTAATAACTACTGTAAGCAGCAGCTCTGGTGCAGTTACTGGGCGAGTTATGGTATAATACATGGACAGGTACTGTATGTCAGTTTTAGCTTGGGGTCAATTCCATTTCAACTCAAGTCAGTTTAGGACGGAGCCTTGCTCAAATGTACACAGATTCCTAGAACCACCACAGAAAGAAACGGTGGCAATTCTAACAGAAGGCCTCTGTCACCCCTTGATTTTTTCCACATTTGGTTGTGACAGCCTGAATTTAAAATTGATTTTGTGTCACTGATCTACACACAATACCCCATAATGTCAAAGTGGATTATTTATTTTTTATTAATAAGAAATTAAAAGCTGAAATGTCTTGAGTATAAATATTCAACCCCTTTGTTATGGCAAGCATACATAAGTTCAGGAGTAAAATGTGCTTAACAAGTCACATAATAAGTTGCATGGACTCACTCTGTGTTCAATAATAGGGTTTAACATGATTTTTGAATAACTACCCCCTCTCTGTACCCCACACATTAAGATAATTGTGAGGTCCCTCAGTCGTGCAGTGAATTTCAAACACAGATTCAACCACAAAGACCAGGGAGGTTTTTCAATGCCAGGCAAAGAAGGGCACCTATTTGTAGATGGGTAAAACATTTAAAAAAGCAGACTTTGAATATCCCTTTTAGCATGGGGAAGTTATTAATAACACTTTGGATGGTGTATCAATACACCCAGTCGATACAAAGACACAGGCGTCCTTCCTAGCTCAGTTGCCGGAGAGGAAGGAAACTGCTCAGGGATTTCACCATGATGCCAATGGTGATTTTAAAACAGTTACAGAGTTTAATGGCTGTGATAGAAAACTGAGGATGGATCAACAACACTGTAGTTACTCCACAATACTAACCTAAATGACAGAGTGAAAAGAAGGAAGCCTGTACAGAATAAAACTAAATCCCGTTTGCAACAAGGCACTAAAGTAATACTACAAAAAAATGTGGAAAAGCAATGCAATGTTTTTGGAGGCAAATCCATTACCGAGTACCACTCTACATAATGTAATTGTTAAGGACTGGGGGAGTTTTTCTGGATAGAAAAGAAACAGTGCAGCTAAGAACAGTCAAAATCCTAGAGGAAAACCTGGTTCAGTCTGCCTTCCACCAAATACTGGGAGATGAATTCACCTTTCAGCAGGACAATAACCTAAAACACATGGCCAAATATACACTGGAGTTACTTACCAAGACGACAGTGAATGTTCCTGAGTGGCCGAGTTACAGTTTTGACATACATCTACTTGAAAATCCATGGCAAGACCTGAAAATGGTTGTCTAGCAATGACCAACAACCACTTTGACAGAGTTTGAAGAATTTTGAAAGTAATAAAAAGGCAAATGTGGCACAATCCAGGTGTGTAAAAATCTTAGAGACTTACCCAGAAAGACTCACAGCTGTAATCACTGACAAAGATGTTTCTACAAAGTATTGACTCAAGTCATGTAAATTAGATATTTCATTTTCAATAGATTTGCAAACATTTCTAAAAACATGTTTTCACTTTGTCATTATGGGGTATTGTGTGTAGATGGGTGTCAAAAAATATATACATCTTTTTGAATTCAGGCTGTAACACAACTAAATGTGGAATAAGCCAAGCGGTATGAATACTTACTGAAGGCGCTGTATATGTCCTCAACTTCCCCCCCAAAATACACCAGACATAATAAATAACACTTTTAGTAATTGACACATATTACATTAACAAGGTTGTTTAGATCGACTAACAGTATGAGGCAGAATTAGTCTATTTTCCACACCTAAGCAGTGCTTCAGGTCCAGTAGTTGTTATGAAAGCTGTGCTAATGTACATAACAGGGAGAGAGTTGGCGTCAATATTAAGTGAAATCCCCCAGTCCCAAGTAGATATGAAATGAAGTTGAACAAAACCTGGTAATGATGGAAGTAGAGTTGGAGTAAGTAGCTACTTTCCATTTATGATTCTTCATCGGTGCCACTGGGGGAGCGTTCCTGTGAGAGGTGGAACAGAAGAGAGACAGAAACATAAAGAGAGAGAGAGAGAGAGGGGGGAATATTTCTGGGTGCCATGCACAATATGTGCAACACATTTTTGCAGAGGGATTATAAAACAAAACATCAAAGATGGAAGGTGCAAACACACACACACCTCCTCTCCCCTCACCTCCTCCTGCTCCTCTTCAGTGTCGTCGTCGCTGACTACAGGTTTGGCTCGGGTGCGTCCCAGACGTCTCCTACCCTTCCCCCGGTCACTACTCTTCTCTCTCCGTCCCAGACGGATCTTCACCTTCACTGAGCGGGCTAGAGGATGGACACACACACACACACACACCACAGGATCAACACAACACAGTTTATTGCAAGGTCACAGAGGTGGCTGGTTTAATCGTTCTTTCTCTGTCTTTCATTCATTCTTAATTTTTCTCAATATATATATTTTTTCCTTCTTCCTTCCTGTGCTTCTTCGTTCCTTACTTCCTTTCTTCAGTGATGACTCACACTCTGACTCGGAGCCTTCGTCCAGGTCCTCCTCCTCTTCCTCACTGTCCTCTCCCTCGCTGTCCTCCTCCTTCTCGATCTTCTGTCTCAGACTGGTGAACACCGACTGGAGCACGATGGAGTCCTCGTAGATCTGGGAACGAGGCAGCAACCAGACGATAGACCGATGTGGCTATTTTAGGCTCATGCACAGACGCAGTTGGACATGTGCCAACAATGGTATTGTTATTTGGTCCACTGCTTATTGTTATTCAGCCTTAACCTGCTTCAAAACATTCAAATAAAAAAGTAGATCAAAAAAAGGACTGGTCCCTTGATACATTGTTATACAGTAACAAGAGGGCAGACAGGAAGAGCAGTTCCAACTCCTGTAATCAGCATCTCTAATGAAGTTACTGGACGATGTGAGCTAAAGTCGATAAACACACAAAGTCATTCACTTATTTCATCTGCTGTTACGTCTATTGTCATCGATGTGCTTGTGTTGTTGTGTACTCATTCCAGTGTAACGTGTGTGTGTCTCACCAGTGATCCCTCCAGGTTGAAGGTCTGTGCGTTCTGAAAGAGGAGCATCACATCTCTCTCCAGGTCTCCGAGACTGCGGTATCTGTGGCTACGGATCCTCTCCTACAGGAGGGGCAGACAGGAGAGCGGGAGAGAGAGATTAGAGGGGGGATGAGAATGAGAGTGTGTGTGTGTGTTAATTTACCTTGATTTTCCTGAAGTCGACAGGCTTGCGGATGAGCTCGTAGTACTCTGGCAGCTCTTTGCGCGAGGGCAGCTGGATGAAGACTTCACTCAGCTGACGACCATTACTGCTGTGAAAGACATCACCAGAGATACTGATGTTAGTGCTACCGATGTTACACAGACAGTCAGTATTGCAGCATGTTGTGGCCCATATGGGAATCAGTCTCACAACTCTGGTGTTGCAAGCACCTTGATCCAACCTAGCCTGGTCCCAAACATGTTTGGCATGACAAGGAGTCGCGTGACGACACAAACAGACTGGTACCCAGGCTAGCTCCAACCAGCATGTAAGTCAAAATGGCAAAGCAAGCTGAAGAGAACACCAGCCCCGGTCTTACCTGTCTTTGTATTTAATAACAGCGTCCACTATCTTCTTCATCTTCTTGGTGAGAGCGGGGGGGTTGGGGGAGAGTTTCTCTGCGGGGGGGCGTCCCCTCTTCTTCTGTCTCTTCCCGTCCTCGTCCTTGTCCCGGCTCCGCCTGCCCCCCGAGGAGGAAGAGGAGGGGCCAGGGAGGTCATCGCGGTCACGCTTTCGCTTCCGGGTGGTCTTCTTGTGACGCACCTCCTCCTCGATCTCCTCTAACGTGCCTTCCTCAATGGCCTGGAGGGAGAAAGAGAGGGAGGGAGAAAGCGCGCGAGAGAGAGAGAGAGAAAGAGAGGGAGGGAGGGAGAAAGCGCGCGAGAGAGAGAGAGACAGAGAGAGAGAGACAGAGAGACAGAGAGAGAGAGAGAGAGAGACAGAGAGAGAGAGAGAGAGAGAGAGAGACAGAGAGAGAGAGAGACAGAGAGAGAGAGAGCGAGAGAAGCAAACATGATGAGCACCTTGTCACTTAATAAACAACATCAAATTAATACACCAATCCCAGAGTGTAATCTGACCCTTGACCTCTAACCTTGAGCCACTGCTTCTCGGTGAGTGAGTCACTGTAGTCCACCTCCTTGCGCTGGCGGGACCCCCTCCCAAACATCTTCTCCTCTTCCTCCTCACAGGTGAGTCTCTCCACCTCTGCGTCATCCTTCATGATCCAGGTGGGCAGCTCGTCCTCCTCCATCAGACGGGGCTTACGGCGGGGGTTCCGAGCGTCCTCACGCCTCCTGTCCAGGTCCATACGCTGGAGGGGGAGATAGAGACCAGGAGAAGGGGCAGGAGAGAGGAGAAGACAGGGGTAGAGGGAGGAGAGGAGAAAGAGGAAACAAAGGTGTAAGGTAGTAGGAAGAGAAAAGAACAGAGTATTCTGCATCATTGTATGTCTAGATATTGGATTGGCCCTTGATACATTGACCCAGAGAAATGACCACGATGACCAGCAGACACTAACTAACCATGAAGTGGTCAAACTCCTCCTCGCTCCTGGCGATCATCTGGTTGACCGTCTCATCGTCTGGCACCTCGTCCTCCTCCTGAGCGGTCAAACACACATCAATAGACAGACAGACACAACACACAGCAGGACAGGAGGACATGAGCAAAGCTAAAGCTCTATCCACTCTAGCCTGGTTCCAGATCTGTTTGTGACCATATGACCAATGACAAGAGGAATTGTCAGACAGAACAAACAGGTCTGGGACCAGACTATCTAATCCACCACTCTGTAAAGAAGAGCTCTGTGACAACATCAAGGAATGGGTCAATATACACAACATGTAAAGTCTTTAAAACACTATTAGCATTCAAAAGAAGTGTAGATGAAATACAATCCATATTGTGTTTGTCCACCGAAGACAAATACACAACGGACAAAATGTGTGAGAGAGAAAGAGAGTGGTGAAAAAAAGAAAGAGGGATTGAAAGAAAGAAAGAGAGAGAGAGAGAGAGAGAGAGAGAGAGAGAGAGAGAGAGAGAGAGAGAGAAAGAGAGAGAGAGAGAGAGAGAGAGAGAGAGAGAGAGAGAGATGTACAACGGATGAAAAAGAGGGAGAGGGAAGAACAGTACAACGGAGAGAGGTAGGTGTGTCAGTGGGCAGCGTGGGAATTCTGAGGGTGTGGGAGTTCCGGGCTTTCGTCGGTCACACCCACCCAAGAACCCCCAGACTTCCACACGCCGCCCGGGGCCCCGACCTCGTCCTGTTCCTCGTGCTCCAGGATAGCCTGCAGGAAGGCCCGGCGCTCGTGGCTCGATGACTTCTGGTCGAACATGCCGGCCTGGATGACCTTCTGGTCTACGTTGAGTTTGTACTTGGCCGCCGCCAGGATCTTCTCCTCTACGGAGTTGACGGTGCAGAGACGCAGGACGCGGACCTCGTTCAGTTGGCCGATGCGGTGCGCACGGTCCTGGGCCTGCAGGTCCTGGAGAGAGAGGGAGGGGAGGTGGTTAGAATACGGTAGGATACTTTGGGCTGAATCGTTAAGACATTCCTAGTTCAAATTCCGATGGCAATGATTCAGTTAGTATCTGGCCCATGGTGGCATGTCAATACTAACATTTATTATTTTGATTTTATTTCACCTTTATTTAACCAGGTAGGCAACTTGAGAACAAGTTCTCATTTACAACTGAGACCTGGCCAAGATAAAGCAAAGCAGTTCGACACGAACAACAACACAGAGTTACACATGGAGTAAAACAAACATACAGTCAATAATACAGTATAAACAAGTCTATATACGATGTTAGCAAATGAGGTGAGAAGGGAGGTAAAGGCAAAACAAAAGCCATGGTGGCAAAGTAAATACAATATAGCAAGTAAAACACTGGAATGGTAGTTTTGCAGTGGAAGAATGTGCAAAGTAGAAATAAAAATAATGGGGTGCAAAGGAGCAAAATAAATAAATAAAATAAAATAAATACAGTTGGGAAAGAGGTAGTTGTTTGGGCTAAATTATAGGTGGGCTATGTACAGGTGCAGTAATCTGTGAGCTGCTCTGACAGCTGGTGCTTAAAGCTAGTGAGGGAGATTTCAGAGATTTTTGTAGTTCGTTCCAGTCATTGGCAGCAGAGAACTGGAAGGAGAGGCGGCCAAAGAAAGAATTGGTTTTCGGGGTGACCAGAGAGATATACCTGCTGGAGCGCGTGGTACAGGTGACCAGCGAGCTGCTATGGTGACCAGCGAGCTGAGATAAGGGGGGACTTTACCTAGCAGGGTCTTGTAGATGACCTGGAGCCAGTGGGTATGGTGACAAATATGAAGCAAGGGCCAGCCAACGAGAGCGTACAGGTCGCAATGGTGGATGGTATATGGGGCTTTGGTGACGAAACGGATGGCGCTGTGATAGACTGCATGCAATTTGTTGAGTAGGGTTTTGGAGGCTATTTTGTAAATGACATCGCCGAAGTCGAGGATTGGTAGGATGGTCAGTTTTACAAGGGTATGTTTGGCAGCATGAGTGAAAGATGCTTTGTTGCGAAATAGGAAGCCAATTCTAGATTTAACATGGCAAGTTCAGTGGGATATTTTGTACTTCTTACTGAATACTCAAGTAATGTTAAAATATGACTTCAACTACTAACACTACTAAGTGTACCTGCTGTGGGCTCCAGCCAATCCCTTAGGGGTTGTGTGTGTGTGTTACTCCCCCTACCTGCTGTGGGCTCCAGCCAATCCCTTAGGGGTTGTGTGTGTGTGTGTTACTCCCCCTACCTGGTGAGGGTTCCAGTCAGAGTCGAAGATGACCACGGTGTCAGCTGACTGCAAGTTGAGGCCCAGCCCGCCGGCTCTGGTACTGAGCAGGAAGATGAAGTACTGGGAGGCTGGGTCGTTAAACGCCTTCAACAGCATGCCCCTGTCTTCTGCTTTGGTGGTGCCTGGAGGGAGGGAGAGGGGGGCGGAGGGAGAGGAGAGGGAAGTGGATGAGTAAAACACAGCATCTAAGAGAGACAGAAATCCCAACTTTGATTTTGTATCATATGCGTGGCAGACATGGGTTCAAAAAGTATTTATTTTCTAGACTATAAAATACATTGAGTATGATTGAGTCTTTATGGAATGCCAGATGGGTGGGTTTGTACCGTTTGTTCCATTGCACAAGGCATGTATTAGAAAAGACGCCAAGTAACTATTTGAACCCAGTTCCGATACCGAGACACACACACACACACACACACACACACACACACACACACCGTACCGTCCAGACGCAGGTGCTTGAAGTTGCGGTAGGCGAAGTAGTCCTCCATGATGGTCATGAGCGAGGTCATCTGACAGAACAACAACACCTTGTGGTTGGTGGCCCTCAGCTTGGGCAGGATACGGTCCAGCACCTCAAACTTCCCCGAGGCTCGGTACAGGTCAAGACTAGGGGCAGAGAGAGAACACAACCAGGCCAATAGAGTGAAAGCATTTCGGGTCATTGTTGTGAAAATTACTCTCAATCGACTTATGCACTTACCCACTCACTATCCCTCCGGAAAATCCTAAATGCTCAGAGAAAGATTCCTGTGAACAAATTCAGAATTGTGGTGGGGTTAGTTCATCAATAGAAAGTATACTCCCACTGTATGTACCTCTATCTGTGTGTGTGTGTGTGTGTGTGTGTGTGTGTGTGTGTGTGTGTGTGTATGTGTGTGCGTGCGTGCGTGCGTGTGTATTCCCACTGTACCTCTATCTGTTGGAACATGTAGGGATGGTTACAGATCTTCCTCAACTGCATGATGGTGTTCATCAGAGTCTTGGTACCTCCTTTACCCTACAATAGACACACAGATATTACAGGAGAGTTCAGGATTTACCCTACAATAGACACACATATATTACAGGAGAGTTCAGGATTTACCCTACAATAGACACACATATATTACAGGAGAGTTCAGGATTTACCCTACAATAGACACACAGATATTACAGGAGTTCAGGATTTACCCTACAATAGACACACAGATATTACAGGAGTTCAGGATTTACCCTACAATAGACACACAGATATTATAGGAGGATTTACCCTACAATAGACACACAGATATTACAAGAGGAGTTCAGGATTTACAATACAATAGACACACAGATATTACAGGGAGATTTACCCTACATTAGACACACATATATTACAGGAGGAGTTCAGGATTTACCCTACAATAGACACACAGATATTACAGGAGTTCAGGATTTACCCTACAATAGACACACAGATATTACAGGAGTTCAGGATTTACCCTACAATAGACACACAGATATTACAGGAGGAGTTCAGGATTTACCCTACAATAGACACACAGATATTACAGGAGGAGTTCAGGATTTACCCTACAATAGACACACAGATATTACAGGAGGATTTACCCTACAATAGACACACAGATATTACAGGAGGATTTACCCTACAATAGACACACAGATATTACAGGAGGAGTTCAGGATTTACCCTACAATAGACTGACAGATATTACAGGAGTTCAGGATTTACCCTACAATAGACACACAGATATTACAGGAGGAGTTCAGGATTTACCCTACAATAGACACACAGATATTACAGGAGTTCAGGATTTACCCTACAATAGACACACAGATATTACAGGAGGATTTATCCTACAATAGACACACAGATATTACAGGAGGATTTACCCTACAATAGACACACAGATATTACAGGAGGAGTTCAGGATTTACCCTACAATAGACACACAGATATTACAGGAGGATTTACCCTACAATAGACACACAGATATTACAGGAGGATTTACCCTACATTAGACACACAGATATTACAGGAGGAGTTCAGGATTTACCCTACAATAGACACACATATATTACAGGAGGATTTACCATACAATAGACACACAGATATTACAGGAGGAGTTCAGGATCTTACCACTTGATGTTAGATGGTTCCTCACCATGAAAATAGTATATGGGCCTGGGGAAACTAATCTGTTTTCTTTAAACTGCAACTACGTCAGCTGACTTTAGCCACCACAAGCTTTGAATTTATGGAAGTGAGGCATGTGAGAATGTTTTTAAAACAAGACTAAACTAACACTGCCTTGTACATTTTATAATTATTTCACCTTTCAATATAATCAAAAAGCTTCTTACACATATTCATAAATACAGAATATGATCTAAAAAAAAAGCATATTTTACAAACTGTATGTTTTGGACAAAGAACTTGAGTTATTCCTTCTCACCTTCTTGTCCTTCTCAGAGCCGTCTGTCAGTAGAACTCCCTTGGCCTGCATATGTCTGTACAGAACCCTCTGCAGCGCTGACATATCACACTTTATTACATACTCCACCTGGAGGACAGAGAGAGACAGAGAGACAGAGAGAGACAGAGAGAGACAGAGAGACAGAGAGACAGAGACAGAAAGAGAGAGAGACAGAGAGAGACAGAGAGACAGAGAGACAGAGAGACAGAGACAGAGAGAGAGAGAGAGAGAGAGACAGAGAGAGACAGAGAGACAGAGAGAGACAGAGAGACAGAGAGAGACAGAGAGACAGAGAGACAGAGACAGAAAGAGAGAGAGACAGAGAGAGACAGAGAGACAGAGAGACAGAGACAGAGAGAGACAGAGAGAGAGAGAGACAGAGACAGAGAGAGACAGAGAGAGAGAGAGACAAAGAGAGAGAGACAGAGAGAGAGACAGAGAGAGACAGAGAGAGAGAGAGACAGAGAGAGAGAGACAGAGAGAGAGAGACAGAGAGAGAGAGAGACAAAGAAAGAGAGACAGAGAGAGAGAGACAGAGAGAGAGAGAGACAGAGAGAGAGAGAGAGAGAGACAAAGAGAGAGAGACAGAGACAGAGACAGAGAGACAGAGAGAGAGAGAGAGAGAGAGAGAGAGAGAGAGAGAGATAGCGAGAGACGCAGTGAGAGAGACATCTATAAACCAAGCAATCAATTAAAACCACAGAATGGAGATATTATGCAAACACAGTCAGCTGAAAAATACCTGACAACATAGGTAAGAGGACACCCAACGGACAAGATACTGAAGAAAGCTGTGAACATGAGTTTGTATTTAAAAGAAATGTGAAGATGGAGACCTTTTCCGGTAGCTGAGCCTCTACTTCCTTCTTGAGCCTGCGTAACAGGAAGGGGCGGAGCACCTTGTGGAGGCGACGGATAATCAGGATGGTCTCCTCTTCATTTAGATCCACCTGGAGAGAAGAAGAGAACGAAGTTAAATATTATTTCATTTCATGAACAGAAATGTATACAAATGACTAAAGGCACACTACTGTTCAAAAGTTTGGGGGCACTTAGAAATGTCCTTGTTTTTGAAAGAAAAGCACATTTTTTGTCCATTAAAATAACATCAAATTGATCAGAAATACAGTGTAGACATTGTTAATGTTGTAAATGACTATTGTAGCTGGAAACGGCTAATTTTTAATGGAATATCTTCATAGGCGTACAGAGGCCCATTATCAGCAACCATCACACTTGTGTTCCAATGGCACGTTGTGTTATCTAATCCAAGTTGATCATTTTAAAAGGCTAATTGATCATTAGAAAACCCTTTTACAATTGTGTTAGCACAGCTGAAAACTGTTGTTCTGATTAAAGAAGCAATAAAACTGTCCTTCTTTAGACTAGTTGAGTATCTGGAGCATCAACATTTGTGGGTTCGATTACAGGTTCAAAATGGCCAGAAACAAAGAACTTTCTTCTGAAACTTGTCAGTCTATTCTTGTTCCAAGAAATAAAGGCTATTCCATGCGAGAAATTGCAAGAAACTGAAGATCTTGTACAATGCTGTGTACTGCTCCCTTCACAGAACAGCACAAACTGTCTCTAACCAGAATAGAAAGAGGAGTGGGAGGCCCCGGTGCACAACTGAGCAAGAGGACAAGTACATTAGAGTGTCTAGTTTGAGAAACAGACGCCTCACAAGTCCTCAACTGGCAGCTTCATTAAATCGTACCCGCAAAACACCAGTCTCAACGTCAACAGTGAAGAGGTGACTCCGGGATTCTGGCCTTCTAGGCAGAGTTGCAAAAAAAAAGCCATATCTCAGACTGTCCAATAAAAATAAAAGATTAAGATGGGCAAAAGAACACAGACACTGGACAGAGGAAATGACAATAGTTTCCTGCTACAATAGTAATTTACCACATTAACAATGTCTACACTGTATTTCTGATTAATTTGATATTATTTTAATAGGCAAAAAACATGCTTTTCTTTCAAAAACAAGGACATTTCTAAGTGACCCCAAACTTTTGAACAGTAGGGTATGTAACACTGCATCGCAGTGCTTGAGGCGTCACTACAGACCCGGGTTTGATCCCAGGCTGTGTCACAACCAGCAGTGACCGCAAATCCCATAGTGTGGCGCACAATTGGCCCAGTGTCGTCCGGTTTAGGGGAGGGTTTGGCTGGGGGGCTGTACTCATTGTTACCCCTGGTCTGTGGTTGTGAGGCCGGTTGGACGTACTTCCAAATTTTCTAAAACGCTGTTGGAGGTGGCTTATAGTAGAGAAATTAACATTCAATTCTCTGGCAACATCTCTGGTGGACATTGCTGCTGTCAGCATGCCAATTGCACACTCCCTCAAAACTTGAGACATCTGTGGTATTGTGTTGTGTGACAAAACTGCACATTTTCAAGTCCCAGCAGAACTTGCACCTGTGTAATGATCATGCTATTTAATCAGCTTCTTGATATGCCACACCTGTCAGGTGGATGGATTATCATGGCAAAGGAGAAATGCTCACTAACAGGGATGTAAACAAATTTGTGCACAAAATGTGAGAGAAATACAATTTCTGGGATCTTTTATTTCTGTTCATGAAACATGGGACCAACACTTTACATGTTGCGTTCATATTTTTCCTCAGTTTATAAAGCATTTCTCAACTTGTTTCAGCTAAAAAACCCTCACCTTCTCTCCAGTCATAGCGAATGGTGCATTGAACCACTGTTCAAAGGTACTGCAGCTCTTAAAGATGGTGGGCAGGAGAAAGTTGAGCAGGGCCCAGAGCTCAGGCAGCTTGTTCTGGAGCGGTGTCCCAGTTAGGAGAACTCTCCTGGGGGCCAGGTAGTGGGTGTTGAGGACCTGGGTTAGCTTACAGTGGTGGTTCTTCATCCGGTGGCCCTCGTCCACGATCATGTACTTCCACCGGATCTGTGGGGGGAGAGGGAGTGGAGGAGGAGGAGGAGGAGGAGGAGAGAGAGAGAGAGAGAGAGAGAGAGAGAGAGAGAGAGGGGGGGGGGGGGGGGGGGAGGGAGAAAGAGGGTTGGGGAGTACGAGAAGACAGAAAGAGGGTGTATAGGTCATCAGTCAAATGGTCATGGTGAGAGTTGTTCAGAATCACGCTGGAGGTAGAGTATGTGTCAGTGTGTTACCTTGGCTAGGACCTGTTTATCCTTGATGATGTACTCATAGGTAGTGAGGAGAACGTTGAACTTGCCGCTGCGTAGCTGGGGGATGAAGGCCCTTCTGGCCTGAGGGGAACCCTACAGAGACAACATGAAGGACAGGAACTCGGATTTAACTTGACATTAATGAATTAATTAAATGAATAATTACTAGAATGGCGTGACATTACATTTGTATTCATAATAGGCCTAGCTGTTGTTGCTCTGGCTGCAAGTGATACACTTTTGATTTGAATGCATTATAGACAGGCTTCCACACGGCCACCCATATGGCTGTATTTCAGGACCCCAAGTAATCCGTGTTTCCATGGTTACCATATAGTTGGTGGAAGGTTAGCTGCTCCAACTCACCTTGTAGGAGACTTTCACTACAGACGGAGCCCACTTGTCAAACTCATACACCCAGTTAGAGAGAGTTCTGTCAATATGAGAAGAGAGGAAAACAGAGGGCCAAACTTACCTAAGCAAACAAATAGCACTGTACCCATAGCGATAGATACATATATATTACTATTCTATTTCTATTTTAATTATGACTTTTTAATTATGCGACTGTACCAAACCTTACCCACCCCTCTCTCCGGATCATTGTTTCCCTCTCATTAGTACTGTACTCCATCATATCATGTATGACAGTCACGTTAAGTGTACTATGAATACAGTTACAATTAAAGGGACAGTACTCTTCAAAAGTCCCACACCATCAGTTGTGTATACCCAGCTATATACTTGTCCGTCAACCACAAATTAATGGATAAAATAAGCACAGGAAATCTGGAAATGATGTGGAGCTCATTTCTGTCTTCCATTTGTTTTGGACTGTGGCACATAGCTGAATCTACAAAACGGCCTGTGACACGGACTTACAGTAGCTCAACATACGACCAATGTTGGGGTCTTGAAAACGTGATTGATTGTGGAGTGTAATGTCCCTTTAAAGTTTAATTGTAATTGAAGCCATGGTTCTCCGTGCGTGGCAGAGCGGTACAGTACTCACGAGAGCGGTACTATGATGAGGAAAGGTCCGTTGACTCGTTTGTTCTCCATCAGGTACGTGATGAGAGCGATGGTCTGGATGGTCTTTCCTAGTCCCATCTCATCAGCCAGGATACCATTCAGATTGTTGTTGTAGAGAGACACCAGCCACTCCAGACCTTTAATCTGAGGGAGGGAGGGACAAACAGTTTGAGTGGAAAGGACAGACAAGGAAAGAAAGAGGAGAGAGACAAGGAGAGGAAGAGGAGAGAGGAGAGAGAATCAACAGAGGAAGACAAAGGACAATGTCAGCCAGCCAAAATTGTACACGTTGGTCTGGGTCTCTTCTAATGACTTAAGAAAGGAAATGTCACTTCTCAGGCTTATTCAGCCTCTTGTCAGTGCTGCTTCACCTGGTACTGTTTCAGTTGTCCGTTGATGAGTATCGTGGACTGTTTCTCCACTCTCTCAGTGACAGCATGGGCCACAGCGTAGTAAGACTGGAGTCCCCGAGCGAACGCTGCCTCTGCACTGTTATACTCATCATCCACATCCTGTTTAGCGTGCCTAAGGACGGAACCAGGGAAGAAACAATATCAGTGGCTGAATGGCTTTCATGCAATCACTGTAGCACTTTGAGATAGTTTTTCAATGTAAAACGTGTTATAAATTCAATGTATTATTATTTATTATTACATATTGGCATGAGTCCTATAAAGTAAGTGTGCTATTTAAAAAAAAATCTAGCGCTATGAGAGACAAGCATCTTTAGTTGGAAAATTCACTCCGTCATTGATAAGCATTTGCAAGTCAGCAAAACAGCATTAGGGTCAATTTCTCACTGAATTCTAAAATCTAGACGTGGGAAAAAGGAATGGTGACGATTGGAACCATTTCCATGCTTGACCACTAGGTTTTATGGGTATTATGACTCTATAGGGACCCAGGTGTAGTGTGCTCACTCTATGATGTGTCGTACGTCCACCTCTGATACTTCTTCACTGTCTGGGTCTGGGATCTTCTTCTTCTTCTCCTCTAACCCCACTAACACTGGGAGGACCACTACTGGAGGCACTGCCGGCTGGGGCTCCTCCTCTTCCTCCTGACAGGCCAATGACAGGCCAGGGGCGGGACAACAACAACCTGTCAATCACCACTCAGATAGACTGGTCATAGCTTTGGTACAGAGAGAGTGTGGAATTAATCTAGTCTTTATGACAGTTCAACCAATTCAGTTGATTTGGTTCCTACTTGTAGCGTTTTCATCCTGTAATCTGTATAATAAGAGTTTAGTCATGGTTGGGTACTATCTTTTATGACCCAACCCACCTCCTCCTCTTCCGATCCACTGTCTTCACTGTCAGAGCGAGGGGCCACCTCGTACCTGGAACAGCAGAAAACATCAGTATTACAACCACAAACATACCTTTACCCCCTCTAAAATATACCCCTAAAAACTTAATAGGCCCATCTCCTCCTCCTCCTCCAGCCTCGTACCCAGGGTTCATCTCCAGCCATGTGTCCAGCTGTCCAGCTTTAGGAGCGTCCGCCCCTGTCAGGATGTTACCACTTTCCACGTGGATCACCTTCACTGGTAGGTCACTCATCTGGGACGTCTCATCTAGAGGCTGGAGGAGGAGGGGGAGTCAGAAAAACACTGGATGCTGACGTTGAAGGGGAAATGTACTATTCTTGGCGTCTACAAATACTGATCATTTTTTGCATTTTACTAGGATCCCCATTAGCTGCTGCTAACACATCAGCTACTCTCCCTGAGGTTCATTATGTCTGGTGACAAGAGCCAGACCGTCTCTGGATACTGATGCAGATACCTGCTGAACCATGACTATTTTTTCAAAATATTTTTTTATTTCACCTTTATTTAACCAGTTAGGCCAGTTGAGAACAAGTTCTCATTTACAACTGCGACCTGGCAAAGATAAAGCAAAGCAGTGCGACAAAAAACAACAACACAGAGTTACACATGGAATAAACAAAAGTACAGTCAATAACACAATAGAAAGTCTATATACAGTGTGTGCAAATGGAGTAAGGAGGTAAGGCAATAAATCATCCATAGTAGCGAAGTAATTACGATTTAGCACATTAACACTGGAGTGATAGATGTGCAGATGATGATGTGCAAGTAGAAATACTGGTGTGCAAAAGAACAAAAAAGTAAATAAAAACAATATGGGGATGAGGTAGGTAGCTGGATGGGCTATTTACAGATGGGCTGTGTACAGCTGCAACAATCGGTAAGCTGCTCAGATAGCTGATGATTAAAGTTAGTGAGGGAGATATGTATCCAACTTCAGCGATTTTTGCCATTTTTTTCGAGTCATTGGCAGCAGAGAACTGGAAGGAAAGGCGGCCTAAGGAGGTGTTGGCTTTGATGGGTGTTGCTATGGTAACCAGTGAGCTGAGATAAGGCAGAGCTTTACCTCGCAAAGACTTATAGATAACCTGGAGCCAGTGGGTTTGGCGACGAATATGTAGCGAGGGCCAGCCGACGAGAGCATACAGGTCGCAGTGGTGGGTGGTATATGGGGTTTTGGTGACAAAATGGATGGCACTGTGATAGGCTGCATCCAGTTTGCTGAGTAGAGTGTTGGAGGCTATTTTGTAAATGACACTACCGAAGCCGAGGATCGGTAGGATAGTCAGTTTTACAAGGCTATGTTTGGCAGCATGAGTGAAGGAGGCTTTGTTGCGAAATAGGAAGCCAATTCTAGATTTAATTTTGGATTGGAGATGCTTAATATGAGTCTGGAAGGAGAGTTTACAGTCTAGCCAGACACCTAGGTATTTGTAGTTGTCCACATATTCTAAGTCAGAACCGTCCAGAGTAGTGATGCTAGTCGGGCGGGCAGGTGCGGGCAGCGATCGGTTGAAGAGCATTCATTTAGTTTTACCTGTATTTATGAGCAGTTGGAGGCCACGGAAGGAGTGTTGTATGGCATTTAGTTTAGTTTAGTTAACAGTGTTAACAGTGTCCAAAGAAGGGCCAGATGTATACAGAATGGTGTCGTCTGCGTAGAGGTAGATCAAGGAATCACCCGCAGGAAGAGCAACATCATTGAGATGTACAGAGAAAAGAGTCGGCCCGAGAATTGACCCTGTAGTACCCTCATAGAGACTGCCAGAGGTCCGGACAACAGGCCGTCTGATTTGACACACTGAACTCTATCTGAGAAGTAGTTGGTGAACCAGACGTGGAAGTCATTTGCGAAACTAAGGCTGTTGAGTCTGTAGATAAGAATATGGTGATTGACAGAGTCGAAAGCCTTGGCCAGGTCGTTGAAGACGACTGCACAGTACTGTCTTTTATCTATGGCGGTTATGATATCGTTTAGTACCTTGAGCGTGGCTGAGGTGCACCCGTGAGCAGCTCGGAAACCGGATTGCACAGCGGAGAAGGTACGGTGGAATTTGAAATGGTCAGGGATCTGTTTGTTAACTTGGCTTTCGAAGACTTGAAAGGCAGGGAAAGATGTATATAGTTCTGTAACAGTTTGGGTCTAGAGTGTCACTCCCTTCAAAGAGGGGGATGACCGCGGCAGCTTTCCAATCTTTAGGAATCTCGGACAATACGAAAGAGTTTAAACAGACTAGTAATAGGGGTTGCATCAATATTTGGCGGAAAATTTTAGAAAGAGAGGGTCCAGATTGTCTAGCCCAGATGATTTGTACAGGTCCAGGTTTTGCAGCTATTTCAGAACATCAGCTAAGGAGAAGCTGGGGAGGCTTGGGCAAGTAGCTGCGGGGGTGCGGAGCTGTTGGCCGGGGTTCTGGTAGCCAGGAGGAAAGCATGGCCAGCCGTAGAGAAATGCTTCTTGAAGTTCTCGATTATCATGGATTTATCGGTGGTGACATTGTTTCCTAACCTCAGTGCAGGGGGCAGCTGGGAGGAGGTGCTCTCATTCTCCATGGACTTTACAGTGTCCCAAAACCTTTTGGAGTTAGAGCTACAGGATGCAAATTTCCACTTGAAAAAGCTAGCCTTTGCTTTCCTGACTGACTGTGTGTATTTGTTCCTGACTTCCCTGAAAAGTTGCATATCGTGGGGACTATTCGATGCTAGTGCAGTACGCCACTGCATGTTTTTGTGCTGGCAAATACTACGTCTAGTAGTACTGTATAACAACAGGGAACATACTGGTAACCATAGTGATGTATCTATAACAGTGTACTGTAGATTGGTTATGAAAAAGTGTGAACATATATGCACTCATCACAGTAAGTTTCTCTGGATACGAGCATCTGATAAATGACTCAAATGTCCAGTACGTTAGTTTAATATCCCACTCACTTCTCCATCAGGTCCCAGTACAGGAGTCTGACCCTCAGCGTTCTCCAGCTTCTGTAGGAAAGACATCCACACATCAGTGTGTTTATCACACTCACAACCACATCTACACACCGACTCTAACAACTCCCTACAGAGACTAGTGCTGACGACAGCTCACAACCACATCTACACACACAAATTCCTCAGGAGATCCCAGTCGGGTTGAAACCTCGTCTGTCATGTGTCCGTCTCAACGAATCACTACAGGAACATATCAGTCATGGGCATAATGCCCCCCCACCCCACCCTCTCTCTCTCTCTCTCATACCTTCTTCTTCTTCCTCTTCTTCTTCTTCTCTTTGAGGGCCTGTACCAGCTTGTGAGCCCGGACCAACTCAGTGAGGTTGGCCACGTACTCATCCGTCTGCTGCAGCAGGTAGGCCAGACGCTTGTCCTTCTTCTGGTCAATCAGTTTACGGTATCCCTCCTCATCCTCAGCCTAGAGAGGGAGAGGGTGGAGAGAGAGAGAGGGTGGAGAGGGAGAGAGAGTGGAGAGGGAGGGAGAGTGAGAGAGAGTGTAGAGAGGGAGGGAGAGAGAGAGAGAGAGAGAGAGAGAGAGAGTGGGGGAGATATTCAGACAAAACTCATTGATGTGAGATGGATGAGTCTGTGTGCGGGAATCAGAGTAGAGAGAGTAGTGTAAAGTAATGTGCATTGTAAGAGCGTGTTTCCACATTAGTGTGTGTCTTTGTATACACATAAGTGTGTGTCTTAAGTACGGGAAAGAGTATGAGTGTTTGCACGTGTGTGTCTTTATACACACACAAGTGTGTGAATAAGAATATGTATTGTCTGTCTATGTAAGTAATGGTCCTCACCATCAGCCTCCTCATCCTCTCCTTCTCGATGCGCTCGTTCTCCTTCTTCTGCTCGCGCTCTGTGTTGGCGTGGTATGTGGCCACGGCCTTGGTGGCTTTCTGGATCTTAGCTGTGATAGAGCGGTGGTACTCCTTAAAGTCTTTGGCGTGGGCCAGGATAATGCTCAGATACTCCTGGAGACAGACCAGATGAGAGTCAGTATTCAGTTCTGTCCCATAGCAAGCATTTCTAGCTGGCGTGGTGGTACTGCTGCTACTACTACTACTGCTGCTTCTAATCCTGAGCAAGGCAGTTAACCCACTGGTCCCCGGGCGCCGAAGACGTGGATGTCGATCAAGGCAGCTCTCCCGCACCTCTCTGATTCAGAGGGGTTGGGTTAAATGTGGAAGACACATTTCAGTTGAAGGCATTCGTTTGTTCCACATGACTAGATATCCCCCTTCCCCTTTCCTACTGCTACTACTACTACTGATTAACATAATGTATCTAATAACTTTTGTTTTCATGACGAACAGCGAAAGAGTGAAATATATTAGAGTGAGATATACTTCTCCCAAATATCCTCATTGCGGATAAAAGGAGTTCAAATAATCTAAACTTCATAAAGGATGTTATCTGACATTGTGCCTTGAAAAGCACAACACTTCCCGCAAATAATCTCCATTGTAAATAGTTCTTAGTCTAGAAGCAGGTGTAACCCGGCCCCAGGTTTGTGTTAGTCTACCTGGTGTTTCTGTCGACGTTTACGCTCCTGTTCGATCTTCTGCTGTTTCTCCAGTTTCTCTGTGATGCGAGCCTCTCGTAGGGACTGGCGCTTGCTCCTCTTGTAGGCCTTCGCATCCAGAGCTGTCTCCAGAGCAGTGTCCCTACGCATACACACCACTACCTCCTGACGCAGCTGTGGGGTTGGAAGAGACCGGAGGCAGGAGAAATGTGGATATAAATGCATCATCATCATCATCGTCCCCATCATGTGTGGGAATACTGTAGGGGAGAGGGTCTCAACAGGCTCCAGTGTTTTCAGGACTGTTTCAACAGCACAACACAGTTAAAGAGTCATGACTGTTTATAGGACTTCTGTTATGTCATTGTAATGACAGTGTCATGTAGCCGTTATGAAGGGTCATTGTAATGACAGTGTCATGTAGCCATTATGAAGGGTCATTGTAATGACAGTGTCATGTAGCCGTTATGAAGGGTCATTGTAATGACAGTGTCATGTAGCCGTTATGAAGGGTCATTGTAATGACAGTGTCATGTAGACGTTATGAAGGGTCATTGTAATGACAGTGTCATGTAGCCGTTATGAAGGGTCATTGTAATGACAGTGTCATGTAGCCGTTATGAAGGGTCATTGTAATGACAGTGTCATGTAGACGTTATGAAGGGTCATTGTAATGACAGTGTCATGTAGACGCTACGAAGGAGTGCTGCAGTACAACACAGTACTGTGTGTGATCCGCAGGGCGGGCCAGTAGTCTACCTGTCTCTGGAAGTTGAGCAGCTGGAGGGCCTTGAGTTCGATGGTGGCCTTGGTCCTCAGGTCTCCAGCCAGAGAGCCAGGGAGGTTCTCCAACTCAGCTATACGATGGGTGATACGAGCCTGCAGTCTGGAGATACCACAGAGACACGAGATAGGGAGGAGGGAGGGAGAGAAAGGAGAGCAAGAGAGAGAGACACAGAGAGAGAGAGAGAAAAGTAGAGAGGGGGATAGTATGAGAGAGAGACAGTACTAGTGCTGTAGAGAACTCAGTCTGCTATTATAAATGTATATATAGTACGACTAGCTGTGTAACTATGTATCTATCTATTCAATTAATGTATGATGAATGATGTATAATGCTGTTTGCTCTTTGGGGTCTAGGCCAGGTTACTGCTCTTTGGGGTCTAGGCCAGGTTACTGCTCTTTGGGGTCTAGGCCAGGTTACTGCTCTTTGGGGTCTAGGCCAGGTTACTGCTATTTGAGGTCTAGGCCAGGTTCCTGCTCTTTGGGGTCTAGCGCAGGTTACTGCTCTTTGGGGTCTAGGCCAGGTTACTGCTCTTTGGGGTCTAGGCCAGGTTACTGCTCTTTGGGGTCTAGGCCAGGTTACTGCTCTTTGTGGTCTAGGCCAGGTTACTGCTCTTTGTGGTCTAGGCCAGATTACTGCTCTTTGGGGTCTAGGCCAGGTTACTGCTCTTTGGGGTCTAGGCCAGGTTACTGCTCTTTGGGGTCTAGGCCAGGTTACTGCTCTTTGTGGTCTAGGCCAGGTTACTGCTCTTTGTGGTCTAGGCCAGGTTCCTGCTCTTTGTGGTCTAGGCCAGGTTACTGCTCTTTGTGGTCTAGGCCAGGTTACTGCTCTTTGTGGTCTAGGCCAGGTTCCTGCTCTTTGTGGTCTAGGCCAGGTTACTTCTCTTTGGGGTCTAGGCCAGGTTACTGCTCTTTGTGATGTAAAAAGGGCTTTATAAATACATTTTGATTAACGGTGTACTGTACCTGTAATCCCTTTCCTGCAGTATCTCCACTGGGTTAGGGGTCAGGGGTTAAGGGTCAGGATTAGTGTATTACCTGTAGTTTCTCCACAGGGTCAGGGGTCAGGGCTTAAGGGTCAGGGTTCATAGGTTACCTGTACTCCCTCTCCTGCAGTATTTCTACCGGGTCGAGTCCGTGGGGTTTCTGGATGGGGGTAATGCGGTTCTGCTTGGCATGGTGGGGCACCATGGGTGAGGGCTGGACCGGCTGCCCAGGGGACTGGGTCTGGGGGGGCATGACCGGGGATGCCGCAGGGGGTATGGAGGGTGGAGCGGGGGAGGGACGGCCCGTCGGCTGGGGAGGGATCAACTTCTGGGGGGCGTTAGAGGGGGCGGCGGCGTTTACCATCGGACCTGGGGGAAGGAAAGAAAGGGCAAAGGTAACTAACCATCAATCAATTTATTGATGTGATTGTAACTGACCAAAACCTAACATGGATTCAAATGATATACAGGACTAAATCATGAAATGCCATCATGAATAATGTTTTAACAATTAACTCTGTGTTGACTAACTGCTATGTGACTAACTACTATGTGAGTACAGATGTAGGATCTTAGTTTGCTACAGCAGGAAAATAATCCTGCAGCAACAGGACATTTTTGTATGGGTTGATATATTGTTCATTAGGGCAAATCAAGTCAACAATTTCAAAGTGGAAATTACAAACTTTAGAAGACTTTTAAAAACTCAAATACACTACATGTTCACATTTCCAGCTTTGAAGGAAAATTCTCAGCAACAAAACAGTGATCAAATTAAGATCCCACATCTGTTCCTACTATGTGACTAACTATAATAAACTTGAACTCATTGCCCCTCAGAAGAAAGTGTGTTATTATGTTCACCTTCAGACCAGGACTTGGGGGGTCCGTTGGGGTTCTGTCCCTGCATGCCGGTTGGACCAGAGGGGCCTGGAGGGGGCATGTTGGGTCCCATCATCCCTACAACATTATATCAGTGGTATATTCAGAGAAAAACTAATGTTTCATACTTTTCAGACCTATTGGAAAACAGATATCCAGCTACTGTACCAGATCAAAACAATACAAGCTTGCTACTTCTCTCAGCATTTAGATGCTGATTAGTTGACTGATCAAATCAAATCTTATTGGTCTCATACACGTGTTTAGCAGATGTTATTGCGGGTGCAGTGAAATGCTTGAGATAAAATATATTTTATTAGTCCACACGAGATGGAAATGTGTCTTCTGCTTTGTATCCAAACCCACCCGATACACACACATTAGGTCGGAGAGGCTGGAGCAGACTGAGGCTGGAGCAGACTGAGGCTGGAGCAGACTGATCAATCTTCCCGTTTCAACTAGCTACTGTAATTACATAGATCAATATCCAATGCTCTTCATTCTGCCTCCCTCACCGTGAGCTCTGCTGTAGCCCTGGCCCATGGGTCCTCCTGGTCCTGGTCCCACACCTCCAGGACCTCCAGGAGCCAGGCTGGGCATGGGCTGCCCCAGTCCCCCCTGCCCTGGCCCCGGACCCTGCATCCCTGGGCTGCACCCCATGGGCCTCTTCCCCTGGACAGCCATCTGGAGATGGTCCGGTAGTGGCTGCCCCCTGGCCAGCATCTTACAGGGAGAAACGTTTATTAAAGTAGCAATCCAGTACGTTAATGTTAGTTATTGTAACATGTGAATGATGTTCATTGACTTGCTTGTCTACCCTTTAGTCATGAAATTGTAATTAAATTAAAAAGCATATAAAGAGTCACTCTACAATATTTATACAACAGGTGACAAGGCATATTAGCTACATATTAAAAACAACATTGTGGACCACTCAGAGTTTGGAGACATTATAAATAACCATAGGCAGTCATTACACATTACACATTATATATCAGTTATAATGTATCATCTTAAACACGTATCGGTCTTTCAACCCTTAAATCATCAATATTCTGTACATGCCTTATAGGCCATGATCTGGGCCCGCAGCTGGTGAAGCTGGTTCTGGTTGAAAGGAGTAGGGCCTCCTCCGGGGCCACCAGGGGTGGTGGGGCCAGGGCTGGGGCCATGAGGGCCAGGGCCGGAGCCACTTTGCTGGGGCCCACCGGGCCGGTTCTGCTGCTGGTTCTGGCCCCCCAGGGTTTGGGAGTCTGGGTTGGAGGAGGTGTCTGAGGGATTTGGGCCAGCGCTAGAGGGTTGGAGAGGGCCAGAGGGGGGCCCGTTGGAAGGGACGGGGCTGGAGTGGTCAGAGCCGCCGAGTGGGGAGTGGTAGCCTGGTGGAGAGAGAGGGAGATGGAAAGAGAGAGAGAGAGAGAGAGAGAGAGAGAGAGAGAGAGAGAGAGAGAGGGAGACGGAAAGATAGAGAGAGAGAGAGAGAGAGAGAGAGAGAGAGAGAGAGAGAGAGAGAGAGAGAGAGAGAGAGAGAGAGAGAGAAAGGGGATATTTAGTGAGGTGAAACATGACGTATAAAAATGAAAAGATTTGACACAATATCCAATTATACCATAACAGATAATCATATAGGTTCTATACAATACAGTTACAGTGGGGCAAAAAAGTATTTAGTCAGCCACCAATTGTGCAAGTTCTCCCACTTAAAAAGATGAGAGAGGCCTGTAATTTTCATCATAGGTACACTTCAACTATGACAGACAAAATGAGAAAAAAAAACAGAAAATCACATTGTAGGATTTTGAATGAATTTATTTGCAAATTATGGTGGAAAATAAGTATTTGGTCAATAACAAAAGTTTATCTCAATACTTTGTTATATACCCTTTGTTGGCAATGACAGAGGTCAAACGTTTTCTGTAAGTCTTCACAAGGTTTTCACACACTGTTGCTGGTATTTTGGCCCATTCCTCCATGCAGATCTCCTCTAGAGCAGTGATGTTTTGTGGCTGTTGCTGGGCAACACAGACTTTCAACTCCCTCCAAAGATTTTCAATGGGGTTGAGATCTGGAGACTGGCTAGGCCACTCCAGGACCTTGAAATGCTTCTTACGAAGCCACTCCTTCGTTGCCCGGGCGGTGTGTTTGGGACCATTGTCATGCTGAAAGACCCAGCCACGTTTCATCTTCAATGCCCTTGCTGATGGAAGGAGGTTTTCACTCAAAATCTCACGATACATGGCCCCATTCATTCTTTCCTTTACACGGATCAGTCGTCCTGGTCCCTTTGCAGAAAAACAGCCCCAAAGCATGATGTTTCCACCCCCATGCTTCACAGTAGGTATGGTGATCTTTGGATGCAACTCAGCATTCTTTGTCCTCCAAACACGACGAGTTGAGTTTTTACCAAAAAGTTATATTTTGGTTTCATCTGACCATATGACATTCTCCCAATCTTCTTCTGGATCATACAAATGCTCTCTAGCAGGGGGACACGTCTGGCACTGCAGGATTTGAGTCCCTGGCGGCGTAGTGTGTTACTGATGGTAGGCTTTGTTACTTTGGTCCCAGCTCTCTGCAGGTCATTCACTAGGTCCCCCCGTGTGGTTCTGGGATTTTTGCTCACCGTTCTTGTGATCATTTTGACCCCACGGGGTGAGATCTTGCGTGGAGCCCCAGATCGAGGGAGATTATCAGTGGTCTTGTATGTCTTCCATTTCCTAATAATGGCTCCCACAGTTGATTTCTTCAAACCAAGCTGCTTACCTATTGCAGATTCAGTCTTCCCAGCCTGGTGCAGGTCTTCAATTTTGTTTCTGGTGTCCTTTGACAGCTCTTTGGTCATTAATACAGGTAACGAGTGGAGGACAGAGGAGCCTCTTAAAGAAGAGGTACAGGTCTGTGAGAGCCAGAAATCTTGCTTGTTTGTAGGGGACCAAATACTAATTTTCCACCATAATTTGCAAATAAATTCCTTAAAAATCCTACAATGTGATTTTCTGGATTGTTTTTCTCATTTTGTCTGTCATAGTTGAAGTGTACCTATGATGAAAATTACAGGCCTCTCGCATCTTTTTAAGTGGGAGAACTTGCCCAATTGGTGGCTGACTAAATACTTTTTTGCCCCACTGTATTTCTGAACATTGTTCAACTGTGCACCCTCCTGAACAGACCCCTGGTGAGAGTGTGTACCTACCTTGAGAGTGTTGGTCCATGGGGCTGGGAGGAGGGCCCATGCCACTGTGCCCTCCCTGTCTCATGGGCATGCCCTTCATCTGGGCAAAGCGGGACTCCTCACTCATGCCCTTCTCATGCATACCAGTTCTCTCCATACCAGTCCTTTCCATACCAGTTCTCTCCATACCAGCCCTCTCCATACCAGTCCTCTCCATGGCAGTCCTCTCCATGGCAGTCCTCTCCATGGCAGTCCTCTCCAAGGTAGTCCTCTCCATACCAGTCCTCTCCATGGCAGTCCTCTCCATGGCAGTTCTCTCCATGGCAGTCCTCTCCATGGCATTTCTCTCCATGGCTGTCCTCTCCATGGCACTTCTCTCCATGGCACTTCTCTCCATGGCAGACCTCTCCATGGCAGTCCTCTCCATTCCAGTCCTCTCCATGGCAGTCCTCTCCATGGTAGTTCTCTCCATGGCAGTCCTCTCCATGGCAGTCCTCTCCATGGCAGTCCTCTCCATGGTAGTTCTCTCCATACCTTCCAGTGGCTACAGGGAGGGAGACATAGATACAAACAAATGTAGATATATCTACATGGCAACAGGTTTTGATTGTTGCAAGGAATTGTTTAAAAAAAGTATATGCACTGTATTTATAGGGAGGAGTTCCAGTTCAAGTCAAACGTTTGGACACACCTACTCATTCAAGGGTTTTTCTTCATTTTTACTATGTTCTCCATTGTAGAATAATAGTGGAGACATTAAAACCATGAAATAACACATATGGAATCATGTAGTAAACAAAGTGTTAAACAAAGAGATTCTTCAAAGTAGCCACCCTTTGCCTTGATGACAGCTTTGCACACTCTTGGTATTCTCTCAACCAGTTTCATGAGGTAGTCACCTGGAATGCATTTCAATTAACAGGTGTGCCTTGTTAAAAGTTATTTTGTGGAATTTCTTTCCTTCAAATGCATTTGAGCCAATCAGTTGTGTTGTGACAAGGTAGGGGTGGTATACAGGAGATAGCCCTATTTGGTAAAATACCAAGGCCATATTATGGCAAGAACAGCTCAAATAAGCAAACAGAAACGACAGTCCATCATTACTTTAAGACATGAAGGTCAGTATATGCAGAAAATTAAGAACTTTGAAAGTTTATTCAAGTGCCGTCGCAAGAGGATAAGTTCATTAGCGTTACCAGCTTCAGAAATTGCAGCCAAAAAAAATGCTTAACAGAGTTCAAATAACAGACATCTCAACATCAACTGTTCAGAGGAGACTGTGTGAATCAAGCCTTCATGGTCGAATTGCTGCAAATAAACCACTAATAAAGGACACCAATAAGAAGAAAATACTTGGTTGGGCCAAGAAACAAGAGCAATGGACATTAGACTGGTGGAAATCTGTTCATTGGTCTGATGAGTCCAAATTTGATATTTTTGGTCCCAACCGCAGTGTCTTTGTGAGACGCAGAGTAGGTGAATGGATGATCTCCGCATGTGTGGTTCCCACCGTGAAGCATGGAGAAGGTGGTGTGATGGTGCTTTGCTGGTGACACTGTATTTAGAATTCAAGGCACACTTAACTAGCATGGCTACCACAGCATTCTGCAGCGATACGCCATCCCATCTAGTTTGCGCTTGGGGATTGGGATTATCATTTGTTTTTCAACAGGACAATGACCCAAACACACCTACAGGCTGTGTAAGGCCTATTTGACCAAGAGGGAGAGTGCTGCATAAGATGACCTGGCCTCCACAATCACCAAACCTCAACCCAATTGAGATGGTTTGGAATGAGTTTGACTGCAGAGTGAAGGAAAAGCATTCTACTATTGCTCAGCATATGTGGGAACTCCTTCAAGACTGTTGGAAAATCATTCCAGGTGAAGCTGGTTGAGACAATGCCAAGAGTGTTTAAAACTGTCATCAAGGCAAAGGGTGGCTACTTTGAAGAATCTCAAATATAAAATCTAATTTGATTTGTTTAAATACTTTTTTTGTTACTACATACAGTGCCTTGCGAAAGTATTCGGCCCCCTTGAACTTTGCGACCTTTTGCCATATTTCAGGCTTCAAACATAAAGATATAAAACTGTATTTTTTTGTGAAGAATCAACAACAAGTGGGACACAATCATGAAGTGGAACGACATTTATTGGATATTTCAAACTTTTGTAACAAATCAAAAACTGAAAAATTGGGCGTGCAAAATTATTCAGCCCCTTTACTTTCAGTGCAGCAAACTCTCTCCAGAAGTTCAGTGAGGATCTCTGAATGATCCAATGTTGACCTAAATGACTAATGATGATAAATACAATCCACCTGTGTGTAATCAAGTCTCCGTATAAATGCACCTGCACTGTGATAGTCTCAGAGGTCCGTTAAAAGCGCAGAGAGCATCATGAAGAACAAGGAACACACCAGGCAGGTCCAAGATACTGTTGTGAAGAAGTTTAAAGCCGGATTTGGATACAAAAAGATTTCCCAAGCTTTAAACATCCCAAGGAGCACTGTGCAAGCGATAATATTGAAATGGAAGGAGTATCAGACCACTGCAAATCTACCAAGACCTGGCCGTCCCTCTAAACTTTCAGCTCATACAAGGAGAAGACTGATCAGAGATGCTGCCAAGAGGCCCATGATCACTCTGGATGAACTGCAGAGATCTACAGCTGAGGTGGGAGACTCTGTCCATAGGACAACAATCAGTCGTATATTGCACAAATCTGGCCTTTATGGAAGAGTGGCAAGAAGAAAGCCATTTCTTAAAGATATCCATAAAAAGTGTCGTTTAAAGTTTGCCACAAGCCACCTGGGAGACACACCAAACATGTGGAAGAAGGTGCTCTGGTCAGATGAAACCAAAATTTTACTTTTTGGCAACAATGCAAAATGTTATGTTTGGCGTAAAAGCAACACAGCTCATCACCCTGAACACACCATCCCCACTGTCAAACATGGTGGTGGCAGCATCATGGTTTGGGCCTGCTTTTCTTCAGCAGGGACAGGGAAGATGGTTAAAATTGATGGGAAGATGGATGGAGCCAAATACAGGACCATTCTGGAAGAAAACCTGATGGAGTCTGCAAAAGAACTGAAGACTGGGACGGAGATTTGTCTTCTAACAAGACAATGATCCAAAACATAAAGCAAAATCTACAATGGAATGGTTCAAAAATAAACATATCCAGGTGTTAGAATGGCCAAGTCAAAGTCCAGACCTGAATCCAATCGAGAATCTGTGGAAAGAACTGAAAACTGCTGTTCACAAATGCTCTCCATCCAACCTCACTGAGCTCGAGCTGTTTTGCAAGGAGGAATGGGAAAAAATGTCAGTCTCTCGATGTGCAAAACTGATAGAGACATACCCCAAGCGACTTACAGCTGTAATCGCAGCAAAAGGTGGCGCTACAAAGTTTTAACTTTGAATAGTTTTGCACGCCCAATTTTTCAGTTTTTGATTTGTTAAAAAAGTTTGAAATATCCAATAAATGTCGTTCCACTTCATGATTGTGTCCCACTTGTTGTTGATTCTTCACAAAAAAATACAGTTTTATATCTTTATGTTTGAAGCCTGAAATGTGGCAAAAGGTCGCAACGTTCAAGGGGGCCGAATACTTTCGCAAGGCACTGTATCTTTGCAGAAATTCAACCATGAAGGCCTGATTTACTCAGTCTCTTCTGAACAGTTGATGTTGAGATATGTTTGTTACTTGAACTCTGTGAAGCATTTATTTGGGCTGAAATTTCTGCGGCTGGCAACTCTACTGAATGTATCCTCTGCAGCAGAGGTAACTCTGGTTCTTCCTTTCCTGTGGCATTCCTCATGAGAGACAGTTTCATCATAGCACTTGATCGTTTTTGCGACTGCACTTGAAGAAACTGTCAAAGTGTCTTAAAGTAATGATGTACTGTTGTTTCTCTTTGCTGATTTGAGCTGTTCTTGCCATAATATGGACTTGATCTTTTACCAAATAGGACTATCTTCTGTATACCACCCATACCTTGTCACAACACAACTAATTGGCTCAAACACATTGAGGAAAGAAATTCCACAAATTAACTTTTAAAAAGGCACACCTGTCAATTGAAATGCATTCCAGGTGACTACCTCATGAAGCTGGTTGAGAGAATGCCAAGAGTGTGCAAAGCTGCCATCAAGGCAAAGGGTGGCTACTTTGAATAATCTCAAATATAAAATATATTTTTATTTGTTTAATACTGTTTTAGTTACAACATGATTCCATATGTGCTATTTCATAGTTTTGATGTCTTCACTATTATTCTACAATGTAGAAAATAGTAAAAATGAAGAAAAACTCTTGAATGTGTAGGTCTATGCAAACTTTTGACTGACACTGTAGATGGCAGACAAAGTAGCATGGAATAGAATAGAACACAACAGAAGAAGAAAAACGTAATTGTCCACTCAATGTGGAAATGTGCCTTTGGTTCTGAAGGGTACAGCTGGTTAGGTACAGTAGCACTCAATAATCCACAAGGTGTCCTTACTTTGTGCAGAGTGTGCATGTTCTCCTGGGAGTATCCAGAGGGCCCAGGCTGAGGCAGGGGGTGACCTGAAGATGGAGGCCCTGGGCTGGGCCCCATCATGCTGTGAGAGGACCCCCCTGGAGAAGGACCAGGGCTGGGGCCAAGCATTGCCCCAGGAGAGGGCCCCGGGCCTGGGGAAGGACCCTGTCGAGGGGTACCCCCAATGGGAGGGTCTGGAGTGGACATCCTGAATGAATGGGATGGTTGGAGGGGGAAGATCCTCCTGCTATTGGATGATAGTAGGGACCACTGGAGAGCGAGACAGAGGATAAATGTGTATTAAGACTGATCATTAATTAGTACTGAAATCTCATTGGGCCTAATCTTTTAAAATGTGTGTAGTTTGTCATGTCTATAAATAAATTACTATGTAATAAGCGTTTTAATAGGACCCACCCATGATAGCTAAATGGTATGGCCATAATAAAATGAATGTTTGGAATGATGACATGCCGGAGGTTATTGAAGAAATATATAAAGCCAATAACCTATCGATTATCCGTCTATCGCTACTAAGTCGCGATTGCTTCATAGAAAAATATGATTTCACTAGTTATCCATCCTTTCTGTCTGGCAGTTTGATGCACTCACACCCTGCGCTGCATCAAAGCACTCGTTGCGCACAGCCTCTCGTTGCATAGCAATTACACCGCTGTTTATACACGTCGGTCTATCGACTCAACTTAAAAAGGGGGAGACATGAACATTATATTATCCCTTGCCTATAGAACATTAAATGGGAGTCTCGATGAAGGGGGAATGGCGGACTGTCTGTGATTGTGCCACAGTCGGACTTACCCGGGATAAATTCAAGGCTCGCCGGTGTCCCGTTGTCCTGAATTTGGTTCTATTAGACACGTCGCGACTGTCGTAATTAATGTTCTCACCCTTGCTCTTTCGTAAACAGTGGAGCTGCGCTTGAAGCGGTTATTTGATTCAACGACGTGGCTCGAGCGCCCCCTCCCTCACGGTTGCAGTGAGGACCGACTGTAGAGTCACGGCCGCCGAGAATTGCGCATGCGTCCCTGTGCAGCAACAGAGCCAAGGTAGCCTATTGTGTATTGTTACAAACTGACCGTAGGCTAGGATACACACTGTACATTGTATTTTAGTTATTTGTCTTGTCTAGATTTCCAAGTCATATGTTATTTCATGATTGATATTTCGATAAAAAAAACAATGCAAAGATGAATCATTCGCACAGACTGAGCAGTGACTCTTATTTCCAGACTGAATTTAGATCAACATCAGATCCAAGGATACTATTTGATTTGAAGCCATGTTACAGATGTTCTATCTAAACCAAATACCACCATCCATGTAGGGGCATACAGTGCCTTCACAACACAGATTCAACCACAAACACAATGTATTGTGTAAAGGGTTATGGAATGTCATGTAATATTTTAAATAGTATATAACTGCCTTAACGTTGCTGGACCCCAGGAAGAGTAGCTGCTGACGGGATCCTTTATAAATACAAAGACCAGGGAGGTTTTCCAATGCAAAGAAGGGCACCTATTGGTAGATGGGTAAAACAATGATAAAAAAGCAGACATTGAACAACCCTTTGAGCATGGTGATGTTATAAATTACACTTTGGATGGTGTATCAATACACTACAAATATACAGGCGTCCTTCCTAACTCAGTTGCCGGAAAGGAAGGAAACCGCTCAGGAAACTGCTCATGACGCCAATGGTGACTTTAAAACAGTTTAATGGCTGTGATAGGAGAACACAGAGGATGGATCAACAACATTGTAGTTACTCCACAAATGTAACCTAAATGACAGAGTGGAAAGAAGGAAGCTTGTACAGAATAAAAACAGTCTAAAACATGCATCCTGTTTGCAATAAGGCACTAAAGTAAAACAGCAAAAAATGTGGCAAAGAAATTAACTTTATGTCCCGAATACAAAGCATTATGTTTGGGGCAAATCCAACACAACACATCACAGAGAGATCCTTGATAAAAACCTGGTCCAGAGCACTCAGGACCTCAGACTGGGGCGAAGGAACAGGATAACGACCCTAAGCACACAGCCAAGACTACGCAGGAGTGGCTTCAGGGCAAGTCTCTGAATGTCCTTGAGTGGCCCAGCCAGAGCCCAGACTTGAACCAGATCGAACATCTCTGGAGAGACCTGATAATAGCTGTGCAGCGAAGCTCCCCATCCAACCTGAGAGCTTGAGAAGATCTGCAGAGAAGAATGGGGGAAACTCCCCAAATACAGGTGTGCCAAGCTTGTAGTGTCATACCCAAGAAGACTTGAGGCTGTAATTGCTGCTTCAACAAAGTACTGAGTAAAGGGTCTGAATACATATGCAAATGTGATATTTCAGTTTATTTTTAATACATTTCTAAACCTGTTTTTGCTTTGTCATTGAGGCATTGTGTGTAGATAGATAAGGGGAAAAACAATTTAATCAATTTTAGGACAAGGCTGTAATGTGACAAAATTCTGAAAAAGTCAAGTGGAATGAATACTTTTAGAATACACTGGTGTGTATATATATATATATATACACACACACACACACAGTGGGGAGAATAAGTATTTGATAACCTGCCAAATCGGCAGTGTTTCCTACTTACAAAGCATGTAGAGGTCTGTAATTTATCATAAGTACACTTCAACTGTGAGAGACGGAATCTAAAACAAAAATCCAGAAAATCCTATTGAATGATTTTTAAATAATGAATTTGCATTTTATTGCATGACATAAGTATTTGATACATCAGAAAAGCAGAACTTAATATTTGGTACAGAAACCTTTGTTTGCAATTACAGAGATCATATGTTTCCTGTAGTTCTTGATCAGGATTGCACACACTGCAGCAGGGATTTTGGCCCACTCCTCCATACAGACCTTCTCCAGATCCTTCAGGTTTTGGGGCTGTCGCTGGGCAATACGGACTTTCAGCTCCCTCCAAAGATTTTCTATTGGGGCCAGCTCTGGAGACTGGCTAGGCCACTCCAGGACCTTGAGATGCTTCTTACGGAGCCACTCAGTTGCCCTGGCTGTGCGTTTTGGGTCGTTGTCATGCTGGAAGACCCAGCTACGACCCATCTTCAATGCTCTTACTGAGGGAAGGAGGTTGTTGGCCAAGATCTCGCAATACAAGGCCCCATCCATCCTCCCCTCAATACGGTGCAGTCGTCCTGTCCCCTTTGCAGAAAAGCATCCCCAAAGAATTATGTTTCCACCTCCATGCTTCACGGTTGGGATGGTGTTCTTGGGGTTGTACTCATCCTTCTTCTTCCTCCAAACACGGCGAGTGGAGTTTAGACCAAAAAGCTCTATTTTTGTCTCATCAGACCACATGACCTTCTCCCACTCCTCCTCTGGATCATCCAGATGGTCATTGGCAAACTTCTGGCAGGCCTGGACATACGCTGGCTTGAGCAGGGGGACCTTGCGTGCGCTGCAGGATTTTAATCCATGACGGCGTAGTGTGTTACTAATGGTTTTCTTTGAGACTGTGGTCCCAGCTCTCTTCAGGTCATTGATGAGGTCCTGTCGTGTAGTTCTGGGCTGATCCCTCACCTTCCTCATGATCATTGATGCCCCACGAGGTGAGATCTTGCATGGAGCCCCAAACCGAGGGTGATTGACCGTATATCTTGAACTTCTTCCATTTTCTAATAATTGCGCCAACAGTTGTTGCCTTCTCACCAAGCTGCTTGCCTATTGTCCTGTAGCCCATCCCAGCCTTGTGCAGGTCTACAATTTTAACCCTGATGTCCTTACACAGCTCTCTGGTCTTGGCCATTGTGGAGAGGTTGGAGTCTGTTTGATTGAGTGTGTGGACAGGTGTCTTTTATACAGGTAACAAGTTCAAACAGGTGCAGTTAATACAGGTAACGAGTGGAGAACAGGAGGGCTTCTTAAAGAAAAACTAACAGGTCTGTGAGAGCCGGAATTCTTACTGGTTGGTAGGTGATCAAATACTTATGTCATGCAATAAAATGCAAATTAAATACTTAAAAATCATACAATGTGATTTTCTGGATTTTTGTTTTAGATTCTGTCTCTCACAGTTGAAGTGTACCTATGCTAAATTACAGACCTCTACATGCTTTGTAAGTAGGAAAACCTGCAAAATCGGCAGTGTATCAAATACTTGTTCTCCCCTATATATATATATATATTTTTTTTTTTTAAGTGTTAGAATTTTTCCCTCCACAAAAAGTTAATTAATTTGAATCCCAATTTGTTACAACAAAATATGGAAAAAGTCAAGGGGTGTGAATACTTTCTCAAGGCTCTGTAGGAGATAGTCACAATCTTTATCCTGTATAAAAACCACTATGTGGGACAATAGATACTTGGATAAGGAGGTTGTTACTCGCCAGAATCCTGGCTGGCACAAAAACAACATACACATGTAGGCCAAGAGTTCAATGATTCTTATATTCAGACAATAAATACAAAAAAAGTTACCTTTAATAACATTCTATACAACAGTATTACAAAGTCATGTTGTCCACATGAATGCAGTCCCTTATTAGGGTGGTCATTAGCACATTTAAGACTTCTACATATGCCAATTCTTCACTTTATTTAGAAAATAAATGTCACCTTTATGAGATAATATACACATGGACAAGAATGAAATACACAGATTACTGGGGTGAATCCTAACTCGCTAACCTCACATTCTCACTTATTCTCCCATTGACTTCAATGAATGATCAGTGAACATTCAGGTTAAGTGAAAGTCAAGATTAGCCCCTTAGAGGATACCTGTTGCACACAGGTCAGAAGCCTAATTAAAATGTGAGATCAAGCATCCAATCAACAGTGTTTTAACCACTTCCCAGACTATTTCATTTTGGGGTTGAGGGAGCTTGGGGGGTTTAATGCTTAGATCAGGGCTGTTCAATGTCGGTCCTGGTTTTCATCCTCTCCTTCTAATAAGGAGAGACCTGGCTGAGACACCAGGTGAGTGCAATTAACTACCAGGTAGAAACAAAGAAAACAGAATTGTTTTGGCCCTCCAGGACCAGAATTGAACAGCCCTGGCTTAGATATTAATAAGCAGGTCTCCAAAGTTCAAGGCTTTTAACTCTACCATAATAAATTGAAGTTACACGTGTTCAAAAATGCAAAAAAATCTGAGTCCAAAGTGAGTCATCCCCCTGCCAGTACTCAGCAGCACCACCTTGTTAAAAACATTATGAGGACCCTAAAAGGAATGGAGTTCAGAATCACTCATTCAACAAGTCTCACTACAACCAAAAACTGTCTTCATCCAAAAAGGCATCCTATTCTCTATGTAGTGCACGATGTAGGGAATAGGGTGTCATTTTGGACATAGCCTCTTGGTAAATGGATCATTTCCCATCATCTAGATAGGCGCTAGGGTAACACATTACACAAAAGGGGCTATTGTTGTAACAGTGGATTCCTGTTAGTGTGTTGCAAGTTGATACTGGTAGACTAATTGACAAGAGAGAGCTGATGAAATAGTGTGAGAGTGTAGCAGACCTGGGGTTCAATTAGTATTGGTTTTCTGAGCTTGCTTGGTGTTTTCTGAGCTTGCTTGGGCAAAAAGAATAGTCCCAAAAGTAAGTGCCTTTTGGAAGGAAAAAAAAAGCAAATACTATTTGAACCCAGGTCTGGAAAACACTGAGCGAGGTTAGGTAGGGAGCCCGGCTCAGGTCATTTACTGTTGCCTGAATGGTGTGTCAAAGGACAGCACAACTAAAGAGAGGGTTGGAATGCTGCAATGAAATTCATATAGCCATGTAGTATGAATATAGTACTATAGCCATGACACTGAATTAAGATGGCATAGGGAATATAAGAGAGTACAGTAGAGGAATGTGAACGTAACAGCAAATCAACACACCAACAGCTTCAGTTCACACACAAATCATTTCACACACACACACACACTTAATAAATCTTACAAAACAGAAATTAATGTAAAAATTGTACAGCAGTATTATAATACAAGTCATAGAGAAGAAGGCTGAGTACCTTGTCTTCCACTACTAGTGACCCCTGTCATGTAGTATGTATCAAACAGGCGCCGTGTTTCCAGTTGTTATTGTTCCCAAAATGAAGTCAGAGGCCCCATCCCAAATCCCTACGGCCTTGGAGATCTGAGCGGAATTGATTGGTATAAATAAGCAATATGGTGAAGCTTACACCTAGCCTAGTTTATATTACTAACACCTGTTAGATCCTCTCAGATCTCCATAAGTGTATATGGCTTAGGGTCCATTTGGGATGGGGCAACAATCCAATTTAGTAATGCCTAGCGTTAGTTTCTAAGACCTGTTTCTGCCCAGACAGAGACAAGGCCGACAGTGAGATTCAGTTGAAGCCTCGCCTCGAATATGATGGACACAAATGCCAGAAAGCATATATCCACTTTGAGCTCTATAAAAACAGGGAAATGGAATCCATCCCAAAATTCTAAGTCAGTCTTTCCCTGTTTGCTTACATTTCGTTCCTCAGGAACACAAACCAGCACTCACAAGAAGACAAAGTCGTCAGAGCTGCCTATGTTGTTGCTCCTGCTGAGCTTGCCTTGGGGCAGCATGTGGGCGGGGCCAGGGGTGGGGGAGGTGTCATAGTGAGGATAGGAGGAGCTGTGGCCCACCAGTCCATAGTCCTGGGCCTGGCCCTCCACGAAGGTAAAGATGGGGTACTTCTCTTCGGGCGACGATAGGGCCTGGGGTGGGGGGGGGAATATGAAAGTGTTGAATTGGTCACTTATTAAAGTCACCCAGAATAAGATAAGAGCTTTATGTAAGTGATGTATACAGTAACAGTTAGTGCAACTGATGTATACAGTTGGTGTAATCAGTCAAAAGTTTGGACACACCTACTCATTCCATGATTTTTCATTATTTTTGCTATTTTCTACATTGCCCAAGCAAGTCTCATCTTCTTATTGGTGTCCTTTAGTAGTGGTTTCTTTGCAGCAATTCAACCATGAAGGCCTGATTCACACAGCCTCCTCTGAACAGTTGATGTTGAGATGTGTCTGTTACTTGAACTCTGTGAAGCATTTATTTGGGCTGCAATTTCTGAGGCTGGTAACTCTAATGAACTTATCCTCTGCAGCAGAGGTAACTCTGGGTCTTCCTTTCCTGTGGCGGTCCTCATGAGAGCCAGTTTCATCATAGCGCTGGATGGTTTTTGCGACTGAACTTTAAGAAACTGTCAATGATCTTGACATTTTCCAGATTGACTCACCTTCATGTCTTAAAGTAGATGGACTGTCATTTGTCTTTGCTTCTTTGAGCTGTTCTTGACATAATATGGACTTGGTCTTTTACCAAATAGGGCTATCTTCTGTATATCACCCCTACCTTGCCACAACACAACTGATTGGCTCAAACGCATTGAGGAAAGAGGCACACCTGTTAATTGAAATGCATTCCAGGTGACTACCTCATGAAGCTGGTTGAGAGAATGCCAAGAGTGTGCAAAGCTGTCATCAAGGCAAAGGGTGACTACTTTGAACAATCTGAAATATATTTGGATTTGTTTAACACTTTTTTGGTTGCTAAATGATTCCATACGTGTTCTTTCATAGTTTTGATGTCTTCACTACTGTCCTACAACGTAGAAAATAGTCACAATAAAGAAAAGACATGGAATGAGTAGGTGTCAAAACTTTTGAATGGTTCTGTATAAGTGATGTATACAGTAACAGATGTATAAGTGATGTATACAGTAACAGATGTATAAGTGCTGTATCCAGTAACAGATGTATAAGTGCTGTATCCAGTAACTGATGTATAGGTGCTGTATCCAGTAACTGCTGTATAAGTGCTGTATCCAGTAACTGATGTATAAGTGCTGTATCCAGTAACTGAGGTATAAGTGCTGTATCCAGTAGCTGATGTATAAGTGCTGTATCCAGTAACTGATGTATAAGTGATGTATCCAGTAACAGATGTATAAGTGCTGTATCCAGTAACAGATGTATAAGTGCTGTATCCAGTAACTGAGGTATAAGTGCTGTATCCAGTAGCTGATGTATAAGTGCTGTATCCAGTAACTGATGTATAAGTGATGTATCCAGTAACAGATGTATAAGTGCTGTATCCAGTAACAGATGTATAAGTGATGTATCCAGTAGCTGATGTATAAGTGCTGTATCCAGTAACAGATGTATAAGTGCTGTATCCAGTAACTGAGGTATAAGTGCTGTATCCAGTAACTGATGTATAGGTGCTGTATCCAGTAACAGATGTATAGGTGCTGTATCCAGTAACTGATGTATAGGTGCTGTATCCAGTAACTGATGTATAGGTGCTGTATCCAGTAACTGATGTATAGGTGCTGTATCCAGTAACAGATGTATAAGTGCTGTATCCAGTAACTGATGTATAGGTGCTGTATCCAGTAACTGATGTATAAGTGCTGTATCCAGTAACTGATGTATAGGTGCTGTATCCAGTAACTGATGTATAGGTGCTGTATCCAGTAACTGATGTATAAGTGCTGTATCCAGTAACTGATGTATAAGTGCTGTATCCAGTAACTGATGTATAAGTGCTGTATCCAGTAACTGATGTATAAGTGCTGTATCCAGTAACAGATGTATAAGTGCTGTATCCAGTAACTGCTGTATAAGTGATGTATCCAGTAACTGATGTATCCAGTAACTGATGTAGAAGTGCTGTATCCAGTAACTGATGTATAAGTGATGTATCACTGATGCGTAAGAGATGTGCAACATGTCTATCTATCTGACGAATAAGCCATCTAAGTTGCGTCGCTTCAACTCAAGCATCTATAAATCATATCAGCGTCAAAGTTAGAGATCTATAAATTAAAGATCTATAAATGATCTATATGTGATGCATAACTAATGTATAAATGATGCATAAGTAAGGAATGTATACATGAGTAAGAAGAGACTTGAAATGAGGACAAGAGGCTGAGCTCACCACACAGACGGCAGAACACAGAGACTCAAAGTCCTTCTTGTTCTTGGCGTAGAAGCCTATAGTACAGCTGGGGTCCATGCGACTAAAGGGCATCTTCCTGGGCGAGCTACAGTGGAACGACTGGGGAGGTGGGGAGCGAGAGAGGAAGAGCATTACAAACAAGGTACACGTCTGAATCTGAAATGACCTACTTTGATCCAGTCAAAACATGCTTATCTGGGTCATAGCAGAGCGATATAAAGTCCAACCAACCTCCAGTGGGAAGTTGTCTTGAGTGACATCCACCACGGCCTGACAGTAGTGAGGGTCCAGATACAGCAGCTGCTCGTCTGATTGGACAGGAAATAAGAAGGCGGCGAGGTTAGGTTAAATGACAGCCCACTGTCCAATCAGAAGCAACTGAACCAGGAAGAAGAGTGCATTTCTTACCTTGGCAGCCGATAAAGAACAGCGAATGCTTGGGTTTGCCGCCGATGATCCCGATACAGCATTCTAACCTGAGAATGTTCTTCAGACACAAAGAAATCCATATTCATGTTAGAGCGACATCAACCATGGAGAAATAACAAGCTTTGTGACAAAGGTTAGGTTATGAAAGTGTGTGTGTGTACATGCGTGTACACACCCTGACACACTTGATGTAGGAGGGGTTGAGAGAGTCTCCTCCTAGTCGGACTGGAACCAGTATGATGACAGACTTCCAGCCTGGACCACTGAGCTCAGGATCTGATATACTCTGGTTCAACGACTGGTCACACAGATGCACCACGTCCTTTTTGTACACTGAAAGAAACACACAATGCTACTATGGGCCTAAGTTTCACTAGGTGGACCAAACATACAATATCTGGAGAATTCGACAAATGACAACACCAACCAACAACACCAACCAACCAACCACCCACCCAGTAGGAAAGGTACAGTGTAAAGTCAAACTCACCGGTACAATCCTGCGCTACATATACAGCCAGGTTGTGAACCTCAGAAGTCTTGGCAACTGCTTTTCTGGAAAACAAACATACGGCTCATGTTTAATGTCACAACATACTGATGCTACTGGGCATGAAGTAAATATCAGGGTTTGGTTCAATTCCATTTCAATTCAGAAAGTAAACCAAATGTTGATTCTAATTCCAAATGCTCCTCATTGAACAACATTGAAAACAATTGGAATTTCAGTTTACTTCCTGAATTGAGTGGAATTGTAACGTAATTGACTCCAACCCTGGTAAACGTCAACATGCAGTCAGGCATACCACCGAGCCTTCTTAAAAAATATAATAGCAACCAAAACATCTACACAATAAAGGTGCATCAGTAAACATGTCTGCTGGAGATCATTCTGATGCACTATGGCATTACAGACATCTATCAAAAATCTAAGTACAGAAATCAAATGCATGCTAATGCCATCACTGACTTGAATGAGGTATGTTCTATAGATTCTACTTCTATGGCTGATGCTCTGACAGCATCATTATCTTGACCACACCCCATGGAGGGCTCCTCACCGTAGTATGTGTGCCACCACTGAGGGGCCGTACCAGTCCCCCGCCTTCTTCCCTGAGCTCTTCCCCAATTCTACCAGCTGGTGCACCCCAAACGGGGCCGGGGGCTCATCCCCAAACCAGGCCACAACCCTCCGGTGGAGGGGCTCAGCCTGCCTGTCCCTGCCCGACTCGGGCTTCTTCTTCTGGGTATGGTTGAGAGCCGTGCCCCCTGGCATGGAGTTCTTCTGGGGCGTGGTGGGGGTCCGCGAGGAGGAGGAGTAGCCGAAGGAGGGGATGGGTACGCCACCAGCACGGGACGGGGAGTGGGGTCTCAAAGCCTCAAAGTCTACATCAGCGAACTGCTGGGCGTCTGGCCACAACCAGTCTAGACAACACAATACAGACAGTTAGTAGTGATCGATGGAGAGGTGGATGGAGGAGACAGAGGAGAGAGAGGGGAGACAGACCAGGAAAGAGAGAGAGAGAAACAGTTGAAGAGAGATGTGGCAGAAAGAGAAACAAGAGTGAGAGAGACAGGGGCCCCATCCCAAATGGACCCCTACGCCCTACGCACTGGTGGAGATCTGAGAGGATCTGACAGGTGTATGCAATATGTTAATAGCTCCACCCTGCTAGGTGTAAGTTTCACTGATCATATTGCTTATACCAAACAAATCCTATCAGATCTCCACAATTGTATGTGCATAGGGGTCCATTTGGGATTGGATTGGACCAGATTTGGTGCAGTTGTCTCAGAGTTAGGAAGAGGACCCATCTTTGTATCTCGACCCATTTAGAGCCCTCTTTCTAACTCTATGAGTTGTCTCACCTCGTGGCAGCAGATGTAGCAGTAGGCCTTGGGCCAGCAGCATCTGTCCGCTCCGCAGCATGCAGCCCCAGCCACAGTCTGTAGTCAAGGTGGAGCCCTCCAGCTGGGGGAACTCCCTACGGTAGGTCAGCCACAGCCGAGACACGAACGCCCGCCTGAACCGCTCCACCTCGTCTGGAAGGGTAGAGAGATACCCAGTGAGCAGAACTGGTTAAAATACATATTTCCAACCAGTTTTTCCACACTGGGTATGGAGCAGAGAGAGTCATCTATTTTACCAGGAAGTCTTTTGAAGTTGGGAGTGGGGTTGTTGGAGGTTAGCTACCTTCACTATTGAGCAGATAGGAGTGGCCCATTACAGTCACCGGAGAGCTCTTGTTGAATGTGGTCTTCGACTTGACTGACCAGCCTAAAGAGGGAAAAGAAACAGAACGGACCTTTTTAGAGGGGATTCTTTATGTCTTGATGACTGGGTGAGGAAGGGGGAAGTTGACTTCGGGAGGGCTATTACACATAGCTTTGTATGAGACTTCTGTTGAGAAAAAAAAAAAGACCTAACAAAGATTATTCACACAGAAAGTACAAAGACTATAAAATCCCCCTTGTTGCTATTTCTTAAGAAAATAAAAAGCCATTGTTAAACCGACTGTATAGAAAAACTGGAAGTTATGTTTGTCGCTAGTTAAACAGCTATATAGAACTATCCGCCTTATGGAAAAAAGTTCAAATGAACCCACTGACTGACCGTATTTGACATTATTCCACGCCGACATCAGCTTGGTCTTGAGTTTGTCCACCTCGTCTGGCTCTCCAGCGGTGGTGGCATCTCTGGTTCCACCCCCACCGACATCAGTACCCTGCCGCTTCCCAAAGCCACTTCCTCCGCCAGGGTCCACCAGCTGTGGCTGCTGAGGCCTCTTGGTCTCCTCTCTCTGGAGGGTGTCATCCTGACACACCACTCCTACTCCCCCCACATACTGAACTGCACTGGGAGACACGGAGTTCATGGCTCAGGCTTACAGCAGGGCTCTGCAGATCCTCATAGCAATAGGGACCTGACGGAAGAGAGGGATGAGAGAGAGAGAGGGGTGGGGAAGAGAGATAAACCTTGATTTTCTACGACAGTGCATGCATGTGTAATTTGATTAGCAATGGAGTAAGTGCTATATGTGTCGCTCTCCTTTTGTCTGTCCAGCACTAAGATGAAGTTTAAACATTAACATTGAAAGAGAGAAAGGTTAAGCTAGTTGTACGTCTAAACAATGACTGATTTGAGGCCGACTTTCTCTCATTTCATGCTGATTCACAAGAAAGTGGATCTGAAAGTGGCAGGGATTAAACATTTTTGACGACTTTGCTATTATTATGCAGACCATTGCAGCTGTCGCAGTGGTTAGGCAAGTGAATGCTATTGGGAAAAACAATATTAGTCACAGTCAGTTTCAAAGTAAACCACTTCTCCCTCCTTCCCCTGCGCTGAACAAAATTAAATGCGAAATGCTACAATTTCAAAATTTTTACTGAGTTACAGTTCACAGAAGGAAATCCTTAAATTGAAATAAATGAATTATGCCTTAATCTATGGATTTCACATGACTGGGAATACAGACATGCTGGGCTGGCTTAGTTACACGTGGCCTGCGGTTGTAAGGTTGGTTGGATGTACTGCCAAATTTTCTAAAACGACTTGAGGCGGTTTATGGTAGAGAAATGAACATTAAATTATTTGGAAACATCTGTTGTGGACATTCCTGCAGTCAGCATGCCAATTGCACACTCCCTCAACTTGAGAAATCTGTGGCATTGTGTTGTGACACAAATCTGCACATTTTAGAGTGGCCTTTTATTGTCCCCAGCACAAGGTGCACCTGTGGCTTTGTATGCCATTTAATCAGCTTCTTGATATCTGTCAGGAGGATGGATTATCTTGGCAAAAGAGAAATTGTCACTAACAGGGATGTAAACAAATTTGTATACCAAATTTGAGAAAAATAAGCTTTTAGCGCATATGGAAAATGTCTGGGATCTTTTATTTCATCTCATGAAACATAGGACTGTTGCGTTTTATATTTTTGTTCAGTATAGTTGAAAAAAAGATGTGGGTATCACTAAGTTTAGAGTCATCACAGGATGATGTGCCTGAGTGACAAGAGAACAGATGTTAACAGACATGGTAACACTGGAATGTAGAACAAGTGACTTCACTTCCTACTCTGTACTGAAACTGGAAATAGTTTATTTAACCTAATGAGGAATTTCTGTCCTTTCTGGGAAAACACGATAGAATAGCCATCATGTGATTGGTGTGTGACAACAAACAGCTGGGGGTGACAGTGAGAAGCCTTGGTAGCGGATGGTCAAAAGATGTAGCTAACTAGCCTTTTCTACACCGTAGCCTACCTATTAGCTATGATAACCATCCTGTTATTTAAAGAAGTAACCAAGCTGTCACGTTTCTTAAAAATCACTAGCTCTAACATGACAGCTAGTTAGTTACACCTATTAAGGGGCTACAGTCTGGCTTAATTAGATGATATTGGCTTAACTACTAATTTACCTAGCTAGTTACTAGATAAACATCATCCAACACAACATAGCCAAGATCATAACCTTACCACTTTGTGAAGAGTGTCATTGACATGAGAGGTCTTTAACCAAGTAAAATCGTAAAATTGCTTGATAGGACGGCGACGGCTCGGAAGTGCAGGGTTGAGACCACGTACTACGTAGCTTTGCTGTGGTAACTCAATACAGACAGTTAGCTGCCAAGCTACAGTAGCTAGCTAGCTGTCAACGGATCTGGTTAGCAACTTTGTAGAAAACAGGCTAACGCATTAATGTCTCGCCTTTCTTGACGACTCCAGGACAACCACAGCCAATGTCAGCGATTAAAATGACATTTTCTTCAGCCAACGAGTAACGTTAAACTCAGTCGAATTATAGTTCACCCAGCGATTTACTTCGCGTGCTAGCTAGTTAGCTTGCAGGATCAGCGGGTTGACGACATACAATAAGGAGGGCTCTTGATACTTCCTGATAGGCTGTACTAACAACGTGATTGGTCAACCTACTGAAACGAGCAAATATATTGATTTATATCCTAACAATAAATCATAGCGCGCGTTTTATTGGCTAATATTTTACAGATTGACGTTTGTCATATTATGTAAATAAGCTGGCGTCTATGGGGTGTAAAGACCTAGTGTAACTGTGTGAATGAAATGAGATCATGCATTTTATTAAGATTAACCTGTACTGCATATCCTTGTCATGCACCCCTGAGCATGTCATGTGACTAATCGTGCAAACTACCAAAAGCCTGCTGTTTAAATATCGTTCAGTCATAATTGTAGAACTCTGGGATGATCTTGTTGTATATTTCTCAACTAGCTAAGTCTCTATATAACTTTACCCTGAGCAAAAAATACTTTCAAAAAAATTCCAATAATTCATTGTTAATGTTATGATACTTATGAGTAAATTCTATATTCATAAATTACTTTTTTTATGTCCCCAGATTTTAAGCCTTTACATATGACTTTGTAGGTCTTTTGAATTCCCTTTAGTTATAAAAAAAAGTATTTGTACATTCAAATATTATTGTTGATGTATAAAGAAATTGCAATCTCTCATCTCCTTTATTTGATTTATATGATTTATTTAGATGTGTATGTGCACAGTGGTGTGTGTAATGTGAGATCTTGCCTGACTTTAATATTGAATTGTTCTTTTTTGTCAATATTTTTCTAATACGCGTGCACAAAACATAGATAAACCAAAAAAGTATTGTTTTTATTTCGCAATCCTGGATTTGCCAGGGGAAATTGCCATTTTACTGGTATTCTGTTGCAACTGGGAACTTTCTGATATTGAAGAACATTGTGCCATAGCATGACAGGAGAGCTACATGTATAAGACTGGACCCCTCTAGCTAAGCACCAGTGTTCGATACAGACAGACACATCAGTGACACATAGACAGACATACAGTAGATATATTGAGACATAGAAATATATAACATAGATATAGTGATACATATTGTAGCCTGGGAATGCCCTCTGTGGATATTCTGTTTTTCGTCTAATCTGGAGAGATAAAAGATCGATCAGTGTGATCAGAGAGAGTACCGATGATCAGAGAGTGGGGGCAGTGAGACAAATGTAGACACTTTTTCTGTCATCTGTTATGTAATACAACAATTCTGTGTTTACTGTTTCTCGATGTACTGTATAATTTGTAATAAAAATGAATGATTTATTATATCAAAATATATATATATATTTTTTAAAAGGCATAGTGCGTGTTTCATAGGGTAATATTTTACACTGACATTATGTAAAGCATCTGACGTCCATGGGGTGTTGGCTACAGATAAGTACCGGTAAAATTGTGAATGAAATTGGTTCATGCATTTTATTATGATTAACCACTACTACTAATACCAAAGGTCTCTGTTGTCTAGTTTACTACATTTAGCCTAGTTGATCTGCATATAATTATATATATTTTTATGGATGGACATAATGTAGTTATGAATGCACATTAGGTTACACTAGACTTAAGTAATTTTAATAAATTCACACAAGATGTTATGTGGAAAATAAAGGTTGTAGAATATAAATATGTTTATGTATCCTTTTGCTGTTGAACATTGGCCATCTGGAGCCAGGTTGTGCAGATCATAGGCTGACGTTATGAGCTCCACGCCTGTATTTATTATCCGTATGCACAAGAAAATTATGGTGGCAGAAGTTCAAGTTTGGATAAATTCTCTGAATTGTATTACACATTCTTCCCTTCACGTGTCTAGTATTAGACTGTTGTACTTGTCTTTCTGGCACTAACGCTCCCATTTGTCCTTTCTTACTAGCACTGATTTTGCTGATATCTGGTTTATTGAAGAAATACCCGCAATGACTGTGATATGTGATTGCTGTATCTACCTTAGTTGACTATACTGACTGTAAGTAACTCTTGATAAGAGCATCTGCTAGGTAACGGACCAACATGTTTAATGTAAATAAGAAACACCGAAATGACAAACAACAAGAGAAAGGTATAATGTCATCATACTTGCCCTTTATCTACATAACATTTTCAAATGAGGTGAATGAGACATATTAATCGTTGGTGGCCATTGTGAATAAATATAATTGTATATTTGTTTAAGTACAGTTTAGATTTTATTTTCGCCCAGATAATACATAACTGTAGCAATACAGACCAAAACAAACATTTAGAAATGAAGAAAAAAACGCTTGAAAATATAAAGTGCATTTCAAACAATTCATCATAATCATGATTAGGATGTGCATTGTCTGCCATCGTTAACATATAAAACAGATCTCTATATACCACGGAATTCCTCCATGCAAAGTTTAGAGTAAAATATGCCTGCAAAAACCCTCACATACAAATAATGAGAGAGTTTATTATTCAAAATGTGCATGTATTTTCTCTTCACAGACCAGTTTTGACTAACTTATGATGTTTCAATGATTATAATACAATAAACACCACCTTAGTGATCAGGTTGATAACATGGGAAATATGACAAAATGTTATCTGGTTCCCTTTATATTTGAAGGTAGAACTAACAGTCACAGAATAACGCTAAAGAGCCACCCATCTCTGAACAGTTAGAGAATAACAACAAGTGGAATGATTCATATAACAATACTAATATATTGTAAACTACTGCAAACATTCCAGTTATCTACCAAAACAAGAGACAACTGTATATTCAGTAGGGGCCAAATTTAGACTTGAGATAAGTAGTTAACATGGATTTAAGTCAATAAAACCTCGATTTAAGTCCACATGTCTTGACTTAAGTCCAACTTAAGTGTTCTTATCTCAAGTCTGAATAGGCCACAGCCCTAGGCCTCTTCATTACAACAGCATCCCTAAAATATATCTTGCTATATTAAGTACCTTGACCTGTCATTACAACAATATGTAGCTCTCAGATATGATGATAATACTCCATAATAAACTCCATAATAGTATAAAATGAGATATTTATTTTGAATAAACTATGTTAAATTACATGGCATTATGATTATGATATGGAACAATGTTTTATATATATACAGTACCAGTGAAAAGTTTGGACACATCTACTCATTCCAGGGATTTTCTTTCTTTTACTATTTTCTACACTGTAGAATAATAGTGAAGACATCAAAACTATGAAATAACACATATGGAATCATGTAGTAACCAAAAAAGTATTAAACAAATCAAAATATATTTTATATTTAAGATTCTTCAAAGTAGCCACCCTTTGCCTTGATTCTCTCAACCAGCTTCACCTGGAATGCTTTTCCAACAGTCTTGAAGGAGTTCCCACATATGCTGAGCACTTGTTGGCTGATTTTCCTTTACTCTGCGGTCCAACTTATTTCAAACCATCTTAATTGGGTTGAGGTAGGGTGATTGTGGTAGGGTGATTGTGGAGGCCAGGTTGAGGTAGGGTGATTGTGGAGGCCAGGTCAAATAGCCCTTATACAGCCTGTAGGTGTGTTGGGTCATTGTTCTGTTGAAAAACAAATGATAATCCCACTAAGTGCAAACCAGATTAGATGGCGTATCGCTACAAAATGCTGTGGTAGCCATGCTGGTTACATGTGCCTTGAATTCTAAAGAAATCATTGACAGTGTCACCAGCAAAGCACCCCCACACCATCACACCTCCTCCTCCATGGTGGGAACCACACATGCGTTGATCCTCCATTCGCCTACTCTGCATCTCACAAAGACACGGTGGTTGGAACCAAAAAATCCCAAATTTGGACTCATCACACCAATGGACATATTTCCACCGGTCTAATGTCCACTGCCCGTGTTGCCTAGCCCAAGCAAGTCTCTTCTTCTTATTGATGTATTTTGGTAGTGGTTTCTTTGCAGGAATTCGACCATGAAGGCCTGATTCACAGAGTCTCCTCTGAACAGTTGATGTTGAGAAGCAATTTCTGAGGTGCAGTTAACTCTAATGAACTTATTCTCTGCAGCAGAGGTAACTCTGGGTCTTCCTTTCCTATGGCAGTCCTCACGAGAGCCAGTTTTATCATAGCGCTTGATGTTTTTTGCGACTGCACTTGAAGAAACTGTCAAAGTTCTTGACATTTTTAGGATTGACTGACCTTCATGTCTTAAAGTAATGTTGGACTGTCATTTCTCTTTGCTTATTTGATCTGTTCTTGCCATAATATGTAAGTGGTATTTTACCTTCTGTATACCACCCCTACCTTGTCACAACACAACTGATTGGCTCAAACGCATTAAGAAGGAAAGAAATTCCACAAATTAACTTTTAACAAGGCACACCTCTTAATTCATATGCATTCCAGGTGACTACCTCATGATGCTGGTTGAGAGAATACCAAGAGAGTGCAAAGCTGTCATCAAGGTGGTTACTTTGAAGAATCTCAAATATAAAATATATTTGGACTTATTTAACACTTTTTTGGCTACTACATGATTCCATATGTGTTATTTCATCGTTTTGATGTCTTCACTATTATTCTACAATGTAGTAAATAGTAAAAATAAAGAAAAACCCTGGAACGTGTAGGTGTGTCCAAACATTTGATTGGTACTGTATATATACACACACCATAAGGGGGCGGTATGATCCAAGTTATAGGCTGCAGTCAGAAAGTCGTCTGAAAAGTAGCCAAGTAATGTAGTACATAAAAGCTTGCATATTCTACCAGACTAATTCCAACATCTGATATTCTTCACCCACTAACAAACATTTGCCAATCATTCGCATAAAGATTATGGGTGTTACATGTTTGATAGAGAAGATACATGAGAGAGAGAGAGAGAGAGAGAGAGAGAGAGAGAGAGAGAGAGAGAGAGAGAGATCATCATAATTTCACCATTGAAATAATGCACAGTGTATTATCATAACACACATACAGTTGTAGTGCTCAACTTACAGTGAATCCAACTGTGGTGAGTGAAACATAGTCATATTATTATTTCACAACACAGACTAGCCTGGTCCCAGATCTGTTTGTGATTTTGCCTACTCCATTGCCATTGTTTGACATGACAATTCCATACAGAGTTGGCAAGAAACAGACTGGCACCCAGGCTAAAAACAGACAGTTAAACTCTCAGATACCTGACACCAGAATTAGGAAGGAATCCAATATGAAAATAAGGTTAATAGAAAAACAGATGGATAAACGATAACAGCAACAGCAAGTGAACATTTGACATCAAAGAATGAAAAACTTTATCCATCCATAAAGCCCTTAATATGCATTTTACATCTAATAAATATGCTACATCCATTTACACCTGCTTTTTCTTCTTCACCTTTTTGGTTCAAAAAAAACATGATGAGTGACAATTAGAACGTACGAATAGTAGAGCCATAGTCTTTACAGATATTTACAGTAATCTCCTTACCGTAGCTGTGCAGTCAGGATCAAGTAACAGATCATTTTATTCACAACAAAATACAATTATTCTAGTTTATCAATGTTATTCAAGTTTGGATTCTGTTCGTTTCTATATAGTTTCTGGCTTACTGAACCCATCCCCGAAACACACACACATTGGGGTATGCACACATGCACACAGCCCAAATCATCCACCACAGGGGTATGGGATTTAAATCCATGAATATCAACTCTGCTTACACCAGTGTGTGTGTGTGTGTGTGTGTGTGGGCTGCAGTAGTAGTCCTGTTCTGTAGAGATAAGCGCTCTGAGCTTCAGAACTGTCAGAGGAGCTTTACTCTTCTTTACCAAGGCACCAAATGCACCCTATTCCCTATGTAGTGCACTACCACAGGGGCTCTGATCAAAAGTAGTCCACTTTATAGGGAATAGGATGCCATTTCGGACGCAATCCATGGCACACAAATGTGCCATAGCCTTCAAGATTCACCCAGAACTAACTCAAGGTTGTTTCACTTCATCCTTCACTTACAGACATTCACTGACAGCATGCTATGCTAATCTGGCTATGCTAATCAACTGAGGACTTCAGTGAGTGTAGTGTTGGACCATAATTCTTTGTCATGGGCGGCCTTACAGTAATAACAGAAAACTACAGTAGTCATTGGTCCTGTGTGGCTCAGTCGAGTGTCTTTCTAAAGATAAAATCTAGTGGCTGCGTCATTGTCTTTTACAGTAGTAATTTTGTCATTTACTTTCCGAAGACAAATCTACAGTGGCCGATTGGGTTTTGTGTTTTGTTGTTGTTGCTCTCAAGGTTGTAATGACTAGATTGTGCCTCAGCATACCCTCTGCTTGTGATTATGTTTATTTGAGTGAATTACAGAAACAGAAGTGATTGGTCGTTTAGTCGAGATAGAAAAAACGAGTAAGTAACTGGATTTGGTGTTTCACAGTATTCAGCATGTTTTGATCAGTAAAGCACTTTTCACTCCTTTTTATTCTAGAAACACACAAAATGTACCACATGACATGCATTCATTTCACATACATACATACAGATCTGTTATAGATATCTAATAGTTCATAAAGTGGAGCGTTGTCTTAATATATACTAACTGTATAATAGAAAATGGCCGTAACAGCACCTTTACAATAGTTCTGCTCACTCATGGTTACAGATAAGTCAATACCATGTTGATATGCTTTTCTAGAACTGGAATGTCGTCTTAAGTGCTTGACATTGTGGAATTGTTCTAGAAATCTGAAAAGGCATCTCATTTCTCAATGCCCTCCTCTCTAAACTCCTTTCAGATAGAAGGGTTACAATTTGGGGGGGTGGCTACCTGTGTTCGCCTTATCAGACTGAGGAACAGAGTTAGCTGGACTTTGGGCCACTGTGGTGCCACCGCCAACCATCCGGACTCCGAGTCCGGACGAAGCCTCAGACTTTCCTGCCGAGGCACCTTGCTTCTCCTCACCCGGCTTGGGCATGTCTTTCAGCTCCTTCCCCTTGGGCCCCTCCTGGGACTGGGACACCATTGACCCCTTTATAGGCCCCAGGACTAATTTAGCGGCACTGGTCAGCTGGGTGACAAAGCTGGTCTTGTCGCCGGGGGAAACAGGCCTGGACCTGCCTGGACAGAAGGAGGGTGCGCAAAGCGAGGGGGTGACGCCTGTGGGGGAGGGGGAAGGGGATGGAGAGTGTTCTTCCACTACCTCCAACCGACATTTATCCTCCCAGTCCAGGGTCCCTCGGTAGCAGTTGACAGGCCCCAGGCCCTGCCTCACCTTGCCCAGGGAGAGGGGTTGTCCGTGGGGTGGGACAGCTGGAGCCAGGGCCCTGGCTGGAGGTTTGGGGCTTTTGGGGCTTCTCAACCCCAGTTCTGAAGTTCTTGGAGAGCCATTGTTCTCGGCTCCATTCTTTCTCAGGCTCTCTCCTACTATTCCTGATGGTTTACTACTAGCCTTGAACATACCTGTAGACCCTGACGTTATTGATGATCCACCCATACCCATGCCTCTGTCTGGACTAGTGCCTCTCCCTAGAGGGCCCCCACAGGGCATGCTGGGCCTGGGAGGAGGACACACCTTGGTGTCTCCATTTAGCTTTGGTTCCGTTCTGTCCTCTCCGTAATTCTCCTGGGAGTCTTGGCTGAGAGGGCTTGTACTCACGGCCGTTCGGAGGCTCTGTTGCTTGATAGACATGTTTGTCTGACGGTGGCTCTTCTCTGCTCCTTCTGGGTGGCCCCTAAAGATACCTGGTGACCCAGTGGGAGTAATGGGACTTGTAGTTTTGATGGAATCCAGATTTGGCGATTGGCTGGATTGGGCTCTGTAGGTGGGGCTACTCTGAGGGCTAAAGGTATGCTCACTGGTTGAGGGTTTTCTAACTAATGATTGGTGATTATCTGTTGTGGCTCCTCCTCCTCGGTTAGGTGACCTCTCTGGGACGGTTGTTGTCCTGTTGCTATAAGCCATAATGATCTCTCCCACCCTCTCCCTCGATCTTTCTCTCTCTCTCTTCCTCTCTCTCTCTCTTTCCCTCTCCCTACCAGCCAGCAGTGTATCCCTACTCAGCGGTGACTCTTGCCTCCCTAACTTCCTCATCGGCTTGAGCACCCCCGTCTCTGGTGTCGTGGTAGTTGCCCCTGTAGATGAACCCTGGGAGCCTGGGGCGGAGGGCAGCAGTGGGGGGTTCAGAGGTGGTAGATTCTCCCCTTCCGTCTCCAACAAACTCTGGAGCCCCAGCTCGCAACAGTGGAACTGGTCCTTGCGGTACAAGTCAGAGTGCTGGACCTAGGATAGGATAGGATAAAGTTTTATTTAGGGGGAAATTGTCTTAGACACATAGTGATGCTGTATACAGTAGGTCTACTAAAAATACTCAAGTTCTTTAAATTCCCAATGTGTTGTTTTAACTGTATTTAAATGTCTTCCCCATGTATACTTAAACTAATAAACGAGATGAAAACACTAAATCAACACTATACTGTACATTACAAACTGGACACATTCATAATACACACATAGCACACGTTACCCATGTGTCACACCTCTAATACACATCTCAGACCGCCACATTCACAATACCTCCAGGCTGTGCTTCCTCAGAGGTCCTCCCACCCCACCACTCGACGACTGGGAATGAGACAGCGGCGAGGTGAGCTTCTCTGCCGACTGGACCCTCTTGAGGAGTGGGGAACGGGGCGGCTCGGCGGACTTGGGCCTGGGGCGGACCACGGGTGGTGATGAGTGGAGCTTTGCCCCGGCAGGGAAGGTCTGGGTGGTGTTGGAGCTACCGATGGTGTGGCCCGGGAGTGGGGGAGGGGAGGACTGGGTGGGGGATGGTGTGTGGGCTAAGGGGGAGAGGGGGATGTTGCCGGCGGACTTGCAGCGGGCCGAGCGGTACTGGCGGTGGAGCTTGGGGGAGAGGCCGTGCAGGGAGCTGGGGCGCATGTGCTGGGAGGCGGCAGGGGAGTTGGGGGTGCTGGAGGCAGGAGAGCTGCTCTGAGAGGACACACCTGGGGGAGAGGAAAGAGAAAGACAAGAGAGAGGTTACAGTGAAGATAGAGAGGAGTAGAGAAAGAGAGACAAGAAGAGAGAAGATAGACAGAAAAGAGAAAGATGAGAGAGGAAGAAGGAAAAACAGATTCTTCAGCTACAGATTAATAATCAGTTCAGCCACAACTGTTTGATTCAGCTTGCCTGGTGCAATAGAACCAAAACTGGTTCCCAAACCCTGACCATCTGACACTCATCTGACAATCTCAAACACTCTATTTACTTCAAAGAAAACAAATACAATTTGGAACCCTGAGGAGTATACTACAAAGCGGGATCAATGAGTTAGCCAGCTAACTTCCATAAACAACCAGAAATAACTATTGATTTTCTTGTTCATTAAGAAAGCTAAACTTAGATATGTGTTTGAGTCAATTAGACCACGTACATTTCAAGCTTATCTTTAATCTTTAATTTTAGAATAGTTAGGCAAGTTAGCTGGCTAACTCATTGACGCTGCTTTGTAGTGTACCCCTCAGGTCTGTTACTCACCCAGGTAGGAGGACTCAGGTGTGGACCTGTATCCCTGCTGTGTAGGGGAACGGGCTGACAGGTTGTGGGAGGGAGAACCTGGTAGACTGTCACTGGACGACAGAGAGCGGTTCAGAGAGGACAGGCTGCGGCTGGTGTGGAGCAGGTTAGACTGTTTAGTGATCTTCCTAAACAGGGAGCTATGCTTCTTACTGTAGGGAGGAGAGAGGGAGGAGGGGGACAGAGGGATAGGGGGTGGAGTAGGAGAGGGTAGTAGAGAATAGTTTTCATTAAAAAGTTTTGCAATGTATAACATGGAGAGATACTGAAACGTATTAGCAGAATGCTGAATAAATACATGGAACTGTTCTTCTCCATGTTACAGCATACATGATAACAGCTACTGTAAATGAGAGTGCCATACTACAGTACCTCTCTTGTCCCTCTTTGCCGATGGGCCTCTTATTGCGTCGGGCCATCTTGCACTTGTAGTTGGACTTGCGTGCCGGACCCACCTTGATGGAGGTGTTCTCAAACGGTGTGGTGGTCACTGTCACCTTGTTGCCACTCTGCAGGGGCACACAGAATGATGATGAGCCATGTATATGTGACTGACTGGGGTTTGATCACAGGTTTTCTGCATGCCACAAGTCTAGGTTAGCCTGCTGAGCTAAAGCCTGGGCACTAGCTCAGGGAGCCAACGCTTGTATGCAGGCAAGTTACTCATCACATGAGCATGGTCACAGAACGACCTCCTTCACATCTATATTGACGAATAACACCCTTACTCATAGCTTAAGAGACCAACAATGAGCATGGATGTTACGCAAACCTACACATATCAACAAAGTCTATTGTAGAACTCAGTCTCTTCTTCCATCATACCTTTAGAATGAGTTCCACCACTTCCGTGTGGACCAATCCGTGGACAGACTCTCCATTCACATGGGTGATGAGGTCACCAGCACACAGTCCTGCTTCCTGGGCGGGGCCTCCATCCTCCACGTGCTGCCATTGGACGAGGATACATTGTCAATCAATAAATAGGATAGTGTATACCTTTCAAGTTAATTAATTAATTAATCCACCCCTCCCCCTTCTCCTCCCCCTCTCCTCACCCAGATGATGTGATGGACACTGTAAACATCCGTATCTCCCATGTAGACCCGTATAGCCCTGAGGGTAAATCCGTACTTCTTCCCTGAGCGGTGGATGGTGATGGGAGAGCGCAGCACGCTGACGGCAGGGGCCGGACAGTAGTCACGGCTGGGTGACGAGTCCCGGGAGGAGGGGTTGGAAGACAGGGAGCGGGGGGACATGGGGCTGGCCAAGGGGGAGCTGTGACTGTGGACGTACTGGTCTACTGTGGTGGGGGGGAAAATGTTAGGGAGAGGAGTAATGGAAAGGGGAAAGATGAAGGAATGACAAAATGGCGAGAGAATGGAAGTGATTGTGGGTAAGAAAAAGAGTAAGAAAAGTTTTAGGCATAGGGATACACATATTACAGTGTACTATTTCATCATGTGGTTTGAAGTATGCTGTGTAAACTCAGCATTAGAGTAACATCCCAGCTCACAGCACCCTCTAGTGGCAGGAGGCCATAGTGATTAATTGACTGCCTGATTAAATGTATTTGATTATTAAAATACATATAAAGCTACTCAAGCCAGAAACAACACATAACAATTCAGCATAGTTACCTGCAGGTATGATGACAGATAGGGCTGTGGCCGAGGCTGACTTGATAACCTTGTTGCCAGGCCGTGAGTTCCTCTTCTCCCCTGTGTCTCCAGACATCTGCTGGTGTCTCGCCCTGCGGAGGACCAGGTCATTCGTGGCCCGGGGGCCCAGGGGGTCATACACAGGTCCTGCCCCCAGCTCCCTATTGGCTGATGTAGGTCCAGGAGTAGTGGATGGAGTGGGCGTGGCTCCCAGAGACTCGCCTGGGCTTGGTGGTTTCTCTGTTGGCGGAAAGAAATATTACTCTCCAGTCTCAAGTATATTGATGGAGCTTAGCTAATGTCCTCTCTTGGCTTACTTGCAATCTATACACATCATCACTTTCTACTGACTTTTCAATTGTCACCTCATCTGATAAAATCACCAGTTTGTCCGGTGACAATACAAGTGAAACAAACCTCTACCACCCCGTAATCTCTCTCTCTCTCTCTCTCTCTCTCTCTCTCTCTCTCTCTCTCTCTCTCACCTCCTACATGTTCCTCCTTTGGGTCAGGGGTGGTGCTGGGGGTGGAGGGGGGTGTGGAGGGAACGGAGGCCACCTCCAGTGAAGTCCCCCTGGCCTTGACAGGGGGCTGGCGTGTCAGGGGGTCCGGGTTGTCCTCCTGCTGTGAGGCGAAGCGATGCGTGTCCATGAGGGCGGAGAAACGGCGCCGGGCCCCGAGGGGAGGGCTGGAGTCACCGTCCATGTAGAGGGACTCAGAACCAGACAGACGCTTCCTTTGAGGGGCCAGGAGAAGAGAAGAGGCTATTATTCCCAATGCTAAGGGACTTTTATTTTGAAACGTATTTAAACTGATGTTGAATCAATGTGTTGTGAATGTTGGTATAAAGGTGTCATGACTTGTATACATTTCATGAATGCCTATGTATACCCCCTTAAAGTTAGTGTTAACATCTCTCTGTTTGGATGATTTAATGGCTGCTACCACCGCCTTAGGTTCTGACACTTCCCCAATACAGGAGCTCAGCATGAGAGTTCACACAATCACACGCACTAGAGTCAATTATAGACAGTGGATCTCAATTCTATAAACCAACCTGTGTATGAAACTCAGACATGAAATCCCCCCCATCTCTCTCTCTCTCTCTCTCTCTCAACCCACCAAACTCACATCTCAGGTGAACCGGTCCTCCAGCTCTTGTCCCTGATAGGGAAGCTTCCCAGACTCTCTCTCTTCCCCCTGTTGTCCTCCCGGGAGCCCTTGTGTTCCCGTCGAGTCACTGAGGGGGCCTTCTGCTCCAACTGGGACAGGTGCTCCATGCTGCTGTACACCTGCAGAGGGGCCATGGAGAGAGTCCAAATCTGAGCCACACTGCTGATCCTACTCTGAAACACTTCATGAATACATGGCCTGAACATAAAGAAAGGAAGCAAGTTGGTTAAAACACTCCTCATCACTACCCTTAGCATTAAGCCAAACATAGAACATGATAGTCAGTTACATACTGTAGATAGAAAGATTACGGAGCTAATTAACTTACAACAACTGCATTTAAATAAGGATAGGCTAGAGTCAACTACTTTACATGTAATACAAAGTAGGTGGGTGCTTCAGCTAATACGTACAACACGCACACAGACACTCGCACACACACACGGCAAGGTCTCGTAAATGAGCTGTGAGTATGCTGGTGTGTGTGGGAGACCAGCTTAACAACAAGAACAGTGCTTTAAAACAAGGCTAAAGAGTATTCAGCACCATGGTAACTGACGCAGTGGCCATAACATGGGCTGTACTGTGATATGTACATTGGCTTCTAAATCTAAACTACTGGAATAAATCCAATCACATTTTACTACAGTTGTAGACTAACAGGGAACGGGTCAATCCCGAAACGGGTCTTTTTCCAACAATGCAGTTCAAGGTAAAGATACAAAATAATATAACAAATGTAAATAGTGACATGAGTAATAAATACACAGTGAATAACGAATAACAATAATGAGTCAAAATAACATGTCTATATACAGGAAGTAGCAGCAGCGAGTCGATATGCAGGAATACAAGGTAACTGAGGTAGCTATGTTCATATAGGGAGGGGTAAAGTGACTAGGCAACAGGATAGATAATAGACTGTAGCAGCAGCATATGTGGTGAGTGTGTGTGTGTGTGTGTGTGTGTGTGTGTGTGTGTGTGTGTGTGTGTGTGTGTGTGTGTGTGTGTGTGCGTGCACATACGTGTGTAAACGTGTGTGTGTGGCGTCAGAATTCATGTGTGTGCATCTTATGAGTGTGTGGGTGTATGTAGTAGTGTGTGTGTATGTGTGTGGTGGGGTGTCAGTTTAAGTCAGTGGAGGCTCCGCAGAGGAGGGGGAGGACCATCCTCCTCAGTGAATTTCTGAAAAATTAAAATAGTGAAACATTTAAAAAGTTATCCCTTTTAGATAAAGTTATACTAAATATATATTTACGTCACCAAATAATTGATTAAAATACAATGTTCTGCAATAAAGTTCTACAGTAGCCTCAACAGCACTCTTAGGATAGCACCATGATGTAGCCGGAGGACAGCTAGTTTCCGTCCTCCTCTGGGTACATTGACTTCAATACAAAACCTAGAAGGCTCATGGTTCTCACCCCCTTCCATAGACTTATACAGTAATTATGACAACTTACGGAGGATATCCTACAACCTATCAGAGCTCTTGCAGCATGAACTGACATGGTGTGCACCCAATCAGAGGATCAGAGAAGGAATCTAGTACTGAAAGCAGAAGCTAATCTAGCACTTTGGTGCATAAAATGTGGTGAGTAGTTGACTCAAAGAGAGAGAAAGACAATAGATCAACAGCAAGATAGTTTAACCTACTCAAAAACCTGGCTCAAACAGAAAGGGATGCTATGTTAGCTTGCTGGCTATAGCTAGCCAACACTGGAACACTGGAAGGTAAGCTTTTTGTTATATGAATTTATTGCCACCAGGGCCCACTGGTGTAACTGCTAAATGCTTGCTGACTATACACTGTGCTGTATGATTGTAGCAGGTTTATATTAACGCGTTAGTTCTAGTAGCTATGTTGACTATGATGTTAGCTAATATGGTGACAATGATGTAGGCTGTGTGTAGCAGTTAGCGGTTATGATATTAAGGTTTGGCTTGAAAGGTTTTTCACCTGATCACAGACAGCTGATGTGTTATGCACTGTTGTCCACAAGCGAAGGGAAAAGCTGAGAGGAGGAGAGCGCGTAGTTGCTACAAGGAATTAACGAGCAAAGTGATCATGCTGTTTGTATGTGGCTGCTATGAAAGTGAACTGTGTTTGCGTGTGATCAGGGGTATTATTAATTCTGCCGATTCTGTTGAAAAACCTTTCTTCAACAGAACGAAACGGGAATAAACATACCTTTATTTGCCCAATAGAAACTCTCGTTTGCAACTGTTGGACTAACGATTACACTCTAAATAAGCTAGATGCAGGCAAGAGTGAGCAAGGCGGTATTGAATGTGTCACTGTCTGTCAACTTGACTACTCACATTTTTCTCTCGACCTGTGCACCTACGTTGTAAACTTTCATTCATAGGCTAGGTTGTAGCAACCTCATGATAGGTATAGAGAAAATGTATCATGTAGTAGCCTAAACCTATCGATGTTACATTGAGCTGCTTGAATGGAATATGAAGGACAGTCATCCAATATGCTGTAAAAATAAATAAGGCCATGCCTCATCTTAAATTGCACCGACCGCCACTGGTGTAAATATCTGTGAGTCTGTGTGTAGAGTCCAGTGTGTGTGCATAGAGTCAGTGCAAGAGATGGTCAATGCAGGTAGTCCGGGTAGCCATTTGATGAGCTATTTAGCAGGCTTGTTTAGCAGTCTTATGGCTTGGGGGTAGAAGCTGTTCAGGGTCCTGTTGGTTCCTGACTTGGTGCCTCGGTACCGCTTGTGCGGTGGCAGAGAGAACAGTCTATGACTTGGGTGGCTGGAGTCTGACAATTTATTGGGCCTTCCTCTGACACCGCCTATTATATAGATCCTGGATGGCAGGGAGCTCGGCCCCAGTACTCACCACCCTCTGTAGCACCTTGTGGTCGGGTGCCTTGCAGTTGCCGTACCAAGTGCTCTCTGTGTGAGTGTGTGTGTGTGTGTGTGTGTTTGTGTACATGGGTCCGTGTGTATGCTTTGAGACCAGCAGGCAGTGTTCTAGACTCTAATCAGGTCTCTCCACCAATGTACTGCTACTGTAATAGAGCCCTTAGCCCTCTCCATTTATACAAGAGACCCTTCACACACACACATACACACACAGCCCTACTCATTCCCACAAGAGACCCTTCATTAGTCCCCACCCATACAGGAGAACAGAGAGGAGGAGGAGGGGACAGGTGAAGGACAAAAGGAGGGCAGCAGAGAGAGAGAGATAATATAGAAGGAAAGATGGTGTAATGACAGAATGACAGGATAATAGGGATTCAAACTATGAGGTGGACAAAAAGAGGAGGGATAACGAGAGAGTGAGGGAGAGAGAGAGAGAGCCAGGATGAAAAATGAGATGGGATAGCTAGAAGACACCGTTAAGTAAGGGGAGATGAAGAGAGAAAATGACCTTGCTGAAGTGAGGGCAGCCAGAGGAGTGTGTGTGGCACGTGTGTGTGTGCAGGGTTGGGTAGGTTCCTTTTTAAATGTAAGCCGCTACAGTTACTAGTTACCTAGAGTGGGAGGTAGCCTAACGGTTAGAGTGTTTGGCCGGTAACTGAAAGATCACTGGTTCGAAGAGCCGACAAGGTGAGAAATTGGTTGCTGGCCCTTGAACTTAACTCTAATTTGCTCAAGGGAAGCCGTACTACTTTAAAAGTAATCCAAGAAGTAATAGTACTAGTTTGTCAAAAGTATCTTTAATCTGTTAGTGTTTTGTAATGTAATCAGTTACTCCCCAACCATAAGTGTGTGTGTGTGTGTGTGTGTCTGTGTACCTTGCTGAAGCGAGGGGAGCAGGAGGAAAACTGTCTGATCTCAACAGGCTCATCATCATCGTTGGTGTCATCCTCATCGTACGCATTGATGTGGTGATAACGATCTGAACGGGCTGAGGGAGGACAGGAGAAGAGAGAGGGAAACAGAGAGAGACAGAGAGAGAGAGATGGCGAGAAAGAGCGAGAAAGAGAGAGCGCGAGAGAGAGTCTTAGTTTTCATAAATAATTGAACGTCCCTAGCCTTGGTGTTCTCTCTCCTCTGCTTATACTTTTCAAAGTCGCTGCAACGCTTTGGGAGAACCACTCTCTGGCTTGGCTGAGTTTTACCATGAGATAACCCGTATCAAAGATCAAAGACTCATTTGCTTTACACATGGAGCCCAATTCTGATCTTTTTCCAATTATATGTATTTTGATCAATCAGATAAGTTTTTGGCCAATTGGGCAAAGTATCAGAATTGGGCTGCCTGTGTAAATGCAGCCAGTGTGCTGTATTGGCATTAAATACACAGGTAACGGCACTCACTGTCGAAGTAGCTGGTGTCCTCTTCTGACTCCAGGTGAGGTATGAACTCTGCCTTCTGTCTCAGTAGACTGTTCCAGTCCAGGTCAGAGAAGAACGAGTGCTGCTTCACCTCAAACGCTCCCCCTGGGGGCACGGAGGAATAATACCAACAACAAGATCAGCTCTAAGAATGTAGGCCTTGGAAGAGCATATGGCTCTGGGCCATGGTAGTTGGAGTAAAACATAAACAAAGGTTAAAATGTGAATAATTATGGCATGATTCATTACACACAGTAAGCAGGAATATTTTCTGACTCATATCAGAGACCTAGGGAGAGTAGCCTGCTGTGTGCCAGACTGTTGTTATTATAATTTTCCCAAAAAATGTATCCCCCTTTTCAATCTTGTCTCATTGCTGCAACTCCCCAATGGACTCGGAAGAGTTGAAGGTGGAGTCATGTGTCCTCCGAAACATGACCTGCCTAACCGCGCTCCTCAACACCCGCCAGCTTAACCCGGAAGCCAGCCGCACCAATGTGTCGGAGGAAACACCGTTCAACTGGCGACCAGGGTCAGCCTGCAGGCATCCGGCCTGCCACAAGGAGGTGCTACAGCACGATGAGCCAAGTAAAGCACCCCTAGCCAAACCCTCCCCTAACCTGGACGACGCTGGGCCAATTGTGTGCAGTCCTATGGGACTCCCGGCTACAGCCAGCGGTGGCACATCCTAGTAAAATCTGTGTTCAACAATGCATTGCCTTGACAAACAAGGTTGTGTTTGGTAAGATTATGACAGTAGACTACAGCAGAAACAGGAGGAACATTCTTACATTCTAGCACATTGGTTCAGAAACTAGGTGTCGGGATGGACCAAGTTGAAATTAGGTCCCCTGAGAAAATCTTTAAATGGGTATAGAATACAAGCTAAACTTTTAGTGTCAACTAAGGGCCTTTCGCCTTGTGCAGAACAAGTTTGAGAAGCCCTGTTGTAGTACCTGTACCCAGCCTCATCAGTGGATTGGTCTGTAACAGGGTTGATATCAGTCCCTGGGCATCAGCAGGCAGGACCTCATCTCCATCAGGCCACACTATGTCATCTGAGAGAGACAACAGAGCCAGGTACAGAGATAATGAACAGCAAGGATTTGGAACCGGACCAACATTGAGTCAGGTACAAGTTAGTACACAGACAGAGGCCTTGGAGTCAACAGTCACCTACAGCAGTGGTTTTTAAACCTCTCTTTGGGGACACCCAGCCGTTCATTTGATCAATTCCAGAGCTAGCACACCTGATTCAACTTGTGAATTTTCTGGGGGTCCCCGAGGAGAGCTTTGAAAACCCCTGACATACAGAACAAGAGGCACTGGGGGGATTCAAAAAGACAACAGGTGCAAACACAGAGGAAAGGCCAGCCCTCATGTCTCAATCACCTGTAATGACCTGTCCAAAGAGCTTTTGACTGATTGATTGATGGCAGACTCACCTGTGATGACCTGTCCAAAGAGCTCCTCAGGCGTGTCTCCAAAGAAGGGCACACAGCCCACTAAGAACTCATAGAGGATGATGCCCATGGCCCACCAGTCCACCGGCTTCCCGTAGCCCTGTCTTAGGATCACCTCCGGGGCTATGTACTCTGGGGTGCCACACACCTGGGACAGGGAGAGAGATCCACCAATCAGAAGTCTCGATCACGCTCCTTGTCTCTATTTTCCTCTCAACTACATGTACCAGATGCAATGGAGTAGTCCCAAAAGTGCAACACCTGCCCATTTGGCACACCAGACAGGCTCAATAAAAATGAAAGACAACAACAAATACTATTTGGACCCAGGTCTGGCCTGCTTAGCAAACTGCAAGCCCAAGAGCTTGAATATTCTTCCATCTGTCTCTGACAGAAGTACTGTACAGTAATCACTAATCAAGGACCCAGATTGTATGATGCTGATAATCAGAATTCTAATTCTAATTGGTACTGTTGCTGTACACTGTTGAGGCAGCAGGGGCCTAGTTCATTATAGCTAAGTGAATAACCAATGCCCTCTAATCAAGAGTCTACACAGACCACAACGTGAAAGGATCTTCATCTATTTCATGTGCAGATGATGTGTGTTCATTAGAACCCATTAAAAAGCATGAGCTGGTGTACACCCCAAACAAGTTGGTAGAGCCACTGACTAACGGAGAGCAACTGTAGGCTGAAAAAATGTAATAAAGAGATTTGCACACTCTACATACAAGCTCCCAGTAATTTATTGGGTAAACCACCAACGTTTCAGCATCACTGTGCCTTCTTCATGGTCATGTCATGAATGCTTGAACCAGGTTATGTAAACAAACACTGCAATTAGTGCAACCAATGACAATAGTGAGGGGGTGTGTCATAATTACTAGGGTGATAAGAATGAAAACATTTTTTACTGTTAAAAGACAATAGTTTACAGCATGTTGAATATATTAGGCTATTGTTATCATACTGCAACATAATTATATATTGTGCATAGTAATAGCATCAACATACATTATTATTTGATTTAATACACATATTTAATTGTTTCCATTTAATTTCATCTTTGTTACATGTCATCTTTTGGTTCAACAGTAATGCACAACAAGCATCATCAACAACGGCAATATCTTGGGTGCACGCTGATACGCTGTAGAGCACAGGAGATTGGTGGGAGGACAGGCTCGTGGTAATGACTGGAACAGAATAGGTGGAATGGTATCAAATACATCAAGTGTCCATGCAATGTCCATGCTAAAGCAGGTTATATCCATCTAGAGTCCTCTTTCTACCTCTATGTGAAACAACACAGCATTCAGTCTGGTTTAACCAGGCTAGATGCCCTACCGCTGGAGAAGACACTGTATTGCTGCTGGCCTAACAGCATCATTTATTAATATGGGGAGTTAAATTCAAAACCTGCCTAAACAATAAACTGTAATTGCAAAATAAATAGGGACCAGAATTAGATTTATTTAGAGAAATGATGATGATTCAGTCTGTATGGTAAACATTATTAGTGACTGTGTATTCCTCTTGCTTGGCAAATTATGCGTTTTTGCAAGGTTATTTTGAGATTCTCAATCCTTTGACGCACGAGGCAAGTCAAGGGATCCTGAATTCAACTCACTCACGCAACTGTCATGACTGTAGGTTATCTACAGAGTTTCTAACATACTGTATGTGATTGGCTCTTCATTGAGAAGTTGGCTGTATACTACCTCTCACAATATGATTAATTGTTTGTTTGATTAGCTGAGTGACTGACTGATCATGACTGGCCGACTGACTAACTGACTGATTGATTTACTGACCAATCAATCGATCTACCTGTTTGTCCAGGAACTCGCGTGCGTCCTTCTCGATGTGTCCCTCGTACAGGTTGGTGGTGAGGCTCATCAGACCCATCTTAGACAGGCCAAAGTCGGTCAGCTTGATGTGGCCCATAGAGGTGATCAGAAGACTGGTGGAAATAGGAACAACACATGGGCAGTTAGATACCAACTGCAAAGCAAACCCCAGGAACAGCCATTATTCCATTACAATGAGCCTGTCCTCCTATAGCTCCTCCCACCAGCCTCCACTGGTATGTATGACCAATAGGAGCCTGTAGGAGTTATAGGAGCCTGTATTCCTAGAACCTTTCCCCATACACACATTTTGGCTTAATATTGTTAGAGGATGTCCCAAATGTTCCTAAGAAATTACATTTATGGTGAATATTGTCTAGTGTGAAAGCAACTTAAAACCTCCAATCCACCAGGGGATTGTCAGGGTGGCAGTGCAGCCCACTCACTTGTCAGGCTTGAGGTCTCGGTGCACGATGCCATAGTTGTGTAGGTACTCCAGTGCCAGCACGGTCTCTGCAAAGTACATTTTGGTGAGTTCCACGGGCAGCGCCCCGATGTTCTTCAGCAGAGTGGCACAGTCTCCCCCTATAGGAACACAACATGGTTGGTTAGACACGGTCTCCCCCTATAGGAACACAACATGGTTGGTTAGACACGGTCTCCCCCTATAGGAACACAACATGGTTGGTTAGACACGGTCTCCCCCTATAGGAACACAACATGGTTGGTTAGACACGGTCTCCCCCTATAGGAACACAACATGGTTGGTTAGACATGGTCTCCACCTATAGGAACACAACATGGTTGGTTAGACACAGTCTCCCCCTATAGGAACACAACATGGTTGGTTAGACACAGTCTCCCCCTATAGGAACACAACATGGTTGGTTAGGCACGGTCTCCCCCTATAGGAACACAACATGGTTGGTTAGACACGGTCTCCCCCTATAGGAACACACCATGGTTGGTTAGACACGGTCTCCCCCTATAGGAACACAACATGGTTGGTTAGACACGGTCTCCCCCTATAGGAACACAACATGGTTGGTTAGACACGGTCTCCCCCTATAGGAACACAACATGGTTGGTTAGACACGGTCTACCCCTATAGGAACACAACATGGTTGGTTAGACACAGTCTTCCCCTATAGGAACACAACATGGTTGGTTAGACACAGTCTTCCCCTATAGGAACACAACATGGTTGGTTAGACACGGTCTACCCCTATAGGAACACAACATGGTTGGTTAGACACAGTCTTCCCCTATAGGAACACAACATGGTTGGTTAGACACGGTCTCCCCCTATAGGAACACAACATGGTTGGTTAGACACGGTCTCCCCCTATAGGAACACAACATGGTTGGTTAGACACGGTCTCCCCCTATAGGAACACAACATGGTTGGTTAGACACAGTCTTCCCCTATAGGAACACAACATGGTTGGTTAGACACGGTCTCCCCCTATAGGAACACAACATGGTTGGTTAGACACGGTCTCCCCCTATAGGAACACAACATGGTTGGTTAGACATGGATTATGCCTCGGTTCTCTACCCTGCTCCTAAAGAATGGACTTGTACACACTTTCTGTCATGGATTCAAACACTGGTGGGGACTTCATTGACCTACAGACAGAGGTTATACCACAACAACGCTGTTCAATTTACGACGGGCAATGTGCAAGTGCGCACTTCTGTACCCTTTGGGAAGAGAATGGGGCACGGCCTGAGAGTCAGTCTGAAGAGGTTAAAGGATTTCACAGTGTCGGTCGGCCCTATCTGTCGTCGTTTCTCTTGGGTTGTTTCTCCCCTTCTCCTTGGCCTGGTAAACCTATGTTTGGCAGAGTCCCATCTGACTCACACACTACTCTTCATGCCTGGCTGTGTCTGTAGGCTGACTCTGAACACTAACAATCAGGAGAAAAGCAATCTGCTTTCTGCTATATAGTTGGGTTGAGTATGTTGAGTTGCCCTCGAGCACCTAACACGCATTAAGGAAGATGGTTTGGCTAGGGCTGCTGTGGGAAGTGACCCCGTTTTACTTTCTACAACTGAATTGACTATGGTAAAATAACAAGTTGACAGTTATTTGAATCTCTGGCCCTCGGTCAATCCCCTGATAGGATAGATGTTTCTAGGTTTCCACCAGTGGTGTTAGTTAGACACAGTCCCAACCAGAAGCCATGGATTACAGGCAACATTCGAACTGAGCTAAAGGGTAGAGCTGCCGCATTCAAGGTGCTGGACTCTACCTCGGAAGCTTTTAAGAAATCCTGCTATGCCCTCCGACAAACCCTCAAACAGGCAAAGCGCCGATATAGGGCTAAGATTGAATCGTACTTTACCGGCTCCGACGCTCGTCTTATGTGGCAGGGCTTGCAAACTATTACAGACTACAAAGGGAACAACCGCAAGCTGCCCAGTGCCCAGTGACACGAGCCTGCCAGCCCAATTTGCATACCGCCCAAACAGATCCACAGATGATGAAGTCTCTATTGCACTCCACACTGCCCTTTCCCACCTGGACAAAAGGAACACCTATGTGAGAATGCTATTCATTGACTTCAGCTCAGCGTTCAACACCATAGTGCCCTCAAAGCTCATCACTAAGCTAAGGATCCTGGGACTAAACACCTCCCTCTGCAACTAGATCCTGAACTTCCTGACAGGCCGCCCCCAGGTGGTGAGGGTAAGTAGCAACACATCCACCACGCTGATCCTCAACACTGGAGCCCCTCAGGGGTGCGTGCTCAGTCGAGACATCCTATAAGGAGGAGGTCAGAGACCTGGCCGGATGGTGCTAAAAGAACAACCTATCCCTCAACATAATCAAGACAAAGGAGATGATTGTGGACTACAGGAAAAGGAGGACCGAACACGCCCCCCATTCTCATCGACGGGGCTGCAGTGGAGCTGGTTGAGAGCTTCAAGTTCCTTGGTGTACACATCACCAACAAACTAGAATAGTCCAAACACACCAATACAGTCGTGAAGAGGGCACGACAAAGCCTATTCTCCCTCAGGAAACTAAAAAGATTTGCCATGGGTCCTCAGATTCTCAAAAGGTTCTACAGCTGCAACATCGAGAGAATCCTGACTGGTTGCATCACTGCCTGGTATGGCAACTGCTCGGCCTCCGACCGCAAGGCACTACAAAGGGTAGTGCGTACGGCCCAGTACATCACTGGGGCTAAGCTGCCTGCCATCCAGGACCTCTACACCAGGCGGTGTCAGAGGAAGGCCCAAAAAATTGTCATAGACCACAGCCACCCCAGTCATAGAATGTTCTCTCTACTACCGCGTGGCAAGCGGTACCGGAGCGCCAAGTCTAGGACCAAAAGGCTTCTCAACAGCTTTTACCCCAAAGCCATAAGACTCCTGAACAGGTAATCAAATGGCTACCCGGACTATTTGCATTGTCCCGCCCCCACCCCAACCCTTCTTTTACGCTGCTGCTCTGTTATTCATATATGTGTAGTCCCTTTAACTATACATTCATGTACACACTACCTCAATTAGCCTGGCTAACCGGTTCCTGCGCACATTGGCTACCCGGACTATCTGCATTGTGTCCCGCCACCCACCACCCGCCAACCCTTCTTTTACGCTACTGCTACTCTCTGTTTATCATATATTGATAGTCACTTTAACCATACCTACATGTACATACTACCTCAATCAGCCCGACTAACCGGTGCCTGTATATAGCCTCACTGTATATTGCCTCGCTACTGTATATAGCCTCGCTACTGTTATTTTTCACTGTCTTTTCACTGTTGTTTTTATTTCTTTACTTTTCTATTGTTCACCTAATACCAATTTTTTACTTAAAAATCGCACTGTTGGTTAGAGCCTGTAAGTTAGAATTTCACTGTAAGGTCTACATCTGTTGTATTCGGCGCACGTGACAAATAAGAGTTGGTTTGATTTGTCTGGTGGCACTTTAAATGAGGAGGACGGGCTCATAGTAATGTTTGGAATGGATAGGTATCACACACATCAAACATGTGGTTTTCCATGGGTTTGATACCATTCCATTCACATCACTCCATCCATTATTATGAGCTGCTCTCCCCGCTGGTTTCCACCACAGTGCTTTCACCTAGCCAGTCCTATCAGATACCACGAATGGCAAATGAACAAGGGCAGAAGGGAGAGTACTACTTTCCAGAATGAGAATGAAATCCAACCGGGTTTCCTGAGAAACTCTCTCACCTCAAAGGAAGTGAACAAGATCAGAACGGAGAGAACTTTGAAAGAGCAAGGTGTAAGATATGTGAAGTTTCTTGGGACATCCTATGAAGCCTTTATTGTAATTCCATTAAAGTAGTACAGTTTCCTCAGAAACCCACTGACCTTCAACATACTCCATGACCATGCAGAGGTGCCTGCGAGTCTCGAAGGAGCAGAACATGGAGACCACGAAGGGGTTCTCAGCGAAGGTCAGGATGTCTCTCTCTACGAAGGCCTGCTGGATCTGGTTCCTCAGGATCAGGTTCTGCTTGTTGATCTTCTTCATGGCAAAACGCTGACGGGTCTCCCTGTGACGTACCAGGTACACCGCACTGATGGGGGAGGGAAGGAGGAGGGAAGAAGGAGGGAGGGGAGAGAGGGGAGTGGACAAGGAGGGAGGAGGGGAGAGAGGGGAGGAGGGAGATGGGTAAAGGGTAGAGGTGCAAGAAGCCAAGGATATGGTTGTGGTAAAATGAGATGGTCAGAGAAATCTACCTGGAGCCTCATGTCTTTGAATGAATGTGAGGACTTTGTGATGTACATGAAATGCATAGTCATTCATATTGCTTTGACCAGACTCTACTCACCCATATGCTCCGTTGCTGATCAGCTTGATGGTTTGAAAGTCTTCTTCACTTGGCGGCTTCATGGCTTTCATCTTCCCCTACATAAACAAGCAGGCAAGCTCAGTCCAACTTAAGCTAGATACTATTTGAAGAGAGATCTGGTGTGTCTGTGAGTGTATTTCTCATTAGAAATGGAGGGTCCTCACCTCTGATCTGTTGTGTCTGTGAGTGTATTTCTCATTAGAGATGGAGGTTCCTCACCTCTGATCTGTTGTGTCTGTGAGTGTATTTCTCATTAGAGATGGAGGGTCCTCACCTCTGATCTGGTGTGTCTGTGAGTGTATTTCTTATTAGAAATGGAGGGTCCTCACCTCTGATCTGGTGTGTCTGTGAGTGTATTTATCATTAGAAATGGAGGGTCCTCACCTCTGATCTGGTGTGTCTGTGAGTGTATTTCTCATTAGAGATGGAGGGTCCTCACCTCTGATCTGGTGTGTCTGTGAGTGTATTTCTCATTAGAAATGGAGGGTCCTCACCTCTGATCTGGTGTGTCTGTGAGTGTATTTCTCATTAGAAATGGAGGGTCCTCACCTCTGATCTGGTGTGTCTGTGAGTGTATTTCTCATTAGAGATGGAGGGTCCTCACCTCTGATCTGGTTGTCTGTGAGTTTATTTATCATTAGATATGGAGGGTCCTCACCTCTGCAGAATCGTCTGGCTCTGGGGTGTGGGGACCTTCACTGTCATAGTAGTTGTCCATGCTCACAATGTCTGGACAAAACACATGATTTAACACTCAATACAGTATCTGGTGTGTACTGTTGCAGATCAATAGCATTGTGTATACATACAGTGCCTTCAGAATGTGACTTATTCCACATTTCGTTGTGTTACAGCCTGAGCAATGCAATGGCAATTCACTTTAAAGAGGGTTGTTTGGGTTTTTCGCTACAATAACAAAATCACTTTGACATGTGAGTCACTCTGGATAAGGGGGAGAGTGCTGAACAAATAAATGAAAATGTGTTAAAGGCCCAGTGCAGTCAAATACGGGATTTCCATGTTTTATATATACAGTGCCTTTGGAAAGTATTCAGTCCCTTTGACTTTTTCCACATTTTGTTACGTTACAGCCTTATTCTAAAATGGATTAAATAAATGTTTTCCCTCATCGATATACACACAATACCCCATAATGACAAAGCGAAAACAGGTTTTTAGACATTTTTGCAAATGTAATAAAAACAAAAAAACAGAAATACCTTCTTTACATAAGTATTCAGACCCTTTGCTATGAGACTCAAAATTGAGCTCAGGTGCATTCTGTTTTCATTCATCATCCTTGAGATATTTTTACAACTTGATTGGAGTCCACCTGTGGTAAATTCAATTGATTGGACATGATTTGGAAAAGCACACACCTGTCTATATAAGGTCTCACAGCATGTCAGAGCAAAAAACAAGCCATGAGGTCAAAGGAATTGTTCATAGAGCTCCGAGACAGGATTGTGTTAAGGCACAGATCTGGGAAAGGGTATCAAAACATTTCTGCAGCATTGAGTGTCCCCAAAAACCCAGTGGCCTCCATCATTCTTAAATGGAAAAAGTTTGGAAGCACCAAGACTCTTCCTGAAACTGTCCGCCTGACCAAACTGAGCAATCAGGGGAGAAGGGCCTTGGTCAGAGAGGTGACCAAGAACCCAATGGTCACTCTGAAAGAGCTCCAGAATTCCTCTGTGGAGATGAGAGAACCTTCCAGAAGGACAACCATCTCTGCATCTCTGCAGCACTCCACCAATCAGGCCTTTATTGTAGAGTGGCCAGATGGAAGCCACTACTCAGTAAATGGCACATAACAGCCCGCTTGGAATTTGCCAAAAGGCACCTAAAGGACTCAAACCATGAGAAACAAGATTCTCTGGTGTGATGAAACCAAGATTGAACTGTAGGGAAACTTGGCAGGGAAACCTGCCACCATCCCTACAGTGAAGCATGGTGGTGGCAGCATCATGCTGTGGGGATTTTTTTTTAGCGGCAGGGACTGGGAGACTAGTCAGGATCGAGGCAAAGATGAACAGAGCAAAGTACAGAGAGATCCTTGATGAAAACCTGCTCCAGAGTGCTCAGGACCTCAGACTGGGGCGAAGGTCTCTGAATGTCCTTGATGAGTGGCCCAGCCAGAAAATCTCTGGAGAGACCTGAAAATAGCTGTGCAGCAATGCTCCCCATCCAACCTGACAGAGCTTGAAGGATCTGCAGAGAAGAATGGGATAAGCTCCTCAAATAGAGATTTGCCAAGCTTGTAGCGTTATACCTAAGAAGACTCGAGGCTGTAATCACTGCCAAAGGTGCTTCAACAAAGTACTGAGTAAAGGGTCTGAATACTTACAGTATGTACACTACCGTTCAAAAGTTTGGGGTCACTTAGATATGTCCTTGTTTTTGAAAGAAAAGCTATTTTTTTGTCCATTAAAATAACATCAAATTGATCAGAAATACAGTGTAGACATTTTAAATTATGTAATTGACTGTTGTAGCTGGAAATTGTAGATTTTTAAATGGAATATCTACATAGATCTTCAGGCAATTTCTTGCATGGAATAGCCTTCATTTCTCAGAACAAGAATAGACTGACGAGTTTCAGAAGATAGACTTTGTTTCTGGTCATTTTGAGCAAATGCTGATGCTCCAGATACTCAACTAGTCTAAAGAAGGCCAGTTTTATTGCTTCCTTAATCAGCACAACAGTTTTCAGCTGTGCTAAAATAATTGCAAAAGGGTTTTCTAATGATCAATTAGCCTTTTAAAATGATAAACTTGGATTAACTAACACAACATGCCATTGAACACGGTTGCTGATAATGGGCCTCTGTACGCATATGTAGATATTCCATTAAAAAATCAGCCGTTTCCAGCTACAACTGTCAATTTCATCATTAAAAATGTCTCCACGTATTTCTGATCAATTTTATATTATTTTAATGGGAAAAAATTGATTTTCTATCAAAAACAAGGACATTTCTAAGTTTACATTTCATACTTTTGAACAGTAGTGTACATGTGGTATTTCAGTTTTTATTGTTAAATACATTTGCAAAAAAATATTTTAAAACTGTTTTTGCTTTTCCATTATGGGCTACTGTGTGTAGAATGATAAGGGGAATAAGAATAAGACTGTAACATAACAAAATGTGGAAAAAGTCAAGGGGTCTGAATACTTTCCAAAGCACTATATATATTTCCACACTACGACGTTGGAGAAAAAGTTAGTGTTGGAGCTGTTTGAAACGACCGCCTGAAATAACTGACTGTTTTGGTAGGATGGAGCCGGTAAATGAGTTAATAGACCAATAACAGCTCATTTTCAGTTTTCCCCTCCCCACTCAGACCACTTCCAGACGATGCTCTTTGCGAAGAAGAATTATTTTTTAAATAATTTTAATTGAAAACAATCACAGTAAGGTACTTTCTGTCACCAGAAATGATTTGATATTGAGATTAAAACGGCTGCATTGCATCTTTAAGTAAGCATCTCGTTCATTTGAATTAGATGTCACAAAGTGATGTGAAAATAATATATCTTCTTGTCACCTTGGTAACAACATTTCTAAAAACGAAATGGTTGTGTTTGGGGAACCGAGAGAGGGAGGGAAGACGAGAGTGTGTGAGAGAGAGAAAGAGAGATGAAGCTGTGAATATTTGTGTGGGTGAAAAACAGAAAGGTGCTAAACCAAGAGGTGGTTTGTAAAAAGTGTCACATTGTGACAACCCACTAAAACCCAAACTCATATTTCTTCAACCAGACTGAAGGTAGCTGACAAAGAGGAGCCAGTCGGATTCTGAATAGTCTTTCTAACACATTTACATTGAGTAGTTTAATGAACAGCTTGTGATGGATTTGCCACTGTGAGAAGTGGAGCTGGAAGGAATTGAAGGAGTCAGAGAAGGAGTTTGGGGGCTGCTGTAGATTAATGACAGTGAGTGCAGTGACCGGCTTCATAATCAGTAAAGGGAGTTCTCTCTGCGTCTCAATAATGTCTACATGTAGCCTGGTCCCAGGTCTGTTTGTGCTGTCTTGCCAAGGTTCAGTGTGACAATGACAAGAGCTGGGACCAGGCTAGCTGACAGGTGGATCCCTGCCCACATGCTACAATGCCAAGATGCTGTTGTTTTTCTCATGCCAAAATGTATTGTTTTTTCTAAGGTTATTTCTGCTAGCTTTATAGTTAATTACCTATAATAAACACCCGAGGGAGTGTGGCTGTCAAAATGTGGGTAGAGAATTCTCAACCATCAATCTTTCATTTTCTCTTGTTTGGCTTCTACAGGTACATGATGCCCTAAATCTGTCTCTTTCTGTTTCCGTCTACTGTCTCCCCCCCATCCCAACCTCCACACGGTCGCAGGTCAGTCCCAGCTGCCTGCATGTCTCTTTTTATTCCTCTCATCCCTCTCTTCCTTACTCTCTTCTTCATTAAATCTCCCCTCTACTCCTCTCTCCTACATCTCTCTCACCCTCCAGAGGGTGCTTGGTCTGTCCCAGCCATCTGAATCTGTCTATTTCTGTTCCTCTCTTCTCTCTCCTCCTCCCTCTCATCCTTCTCTCTCACCCTCCAGAGGGTCCCTGGTCTGTCCCAGCCTTCAATCTGTCTCTTTCCATTCATCTCTTCCTCTCTCTCTCCTCCTCCCTCTCATCCTTCTCTCTCACCCTCCAGAGGGTCCCTGGTCTGTTCCAACCCTCAATTTCTCTTTCCGTTCCTCTCTTCCCTCTCATCCTCCCCCTCCCTTACTCACCCTCTGGTCTAGGGGTATTAAACTCTTACCCAACGAGGTCCGGAGCCTGCTGGTTTTCCATTCTCCCTGATAATTAATTCCACCCACCTGGTGTCCCAGGTCTAAATCAGTCCCTGATTGGAGGAGAAGAAAGGAATAAAGCCAAGTGGTTCCAGAGTTGAGGGCTCTAGAGTGTCCTGACGTAACAAGGAGTATCCATCTTCATTAAATGTGTGTGTGTCTCACCCTCCAGAGGGTCCCGGGTCAGACCCAGCTGGCTGATGATGTAGCGAGGGATGTCCGTCTTCATCAGGTGTCCCTCCTTGGCGTGGTCCTCCGCTGCCTCCAGCAGGTGATAGAACTCCTCTGGGTTGAACTCCTACAGAGAGGGGGGGAAGACAAGGAACCAAATACAAAGTTACACAAAATCTGCCACATCGACTGCCATTGTGTATGGTATTCTATGTGCTGTTTTGAGTTTAACTGGGGAATCCTACAGACTGACATAAGGAGCTAATAAACTGCTGGGTACTAACATTGTCATAACTTTGAATTGCTGCTCCAATAAGCCCTACAGCTGATTAACATAGCCTTTTATTCTGTCCTCTGGGCATCTCTTTCATTCACCCTTTGTGGAGGGATATAACACTGTTATTAGAAACCAGAGCACCTGGGGCTGGGAGGGGAAGGTCATTTCCTGGTTTCAGTGTTCCGATGATCAACTGTTCCCTGGCCTTGCCAACTAAGATACAGATGAGAGGAGTGAACCCATAGAAATAGAAGGAATAGAATAGATTATATTTCTTTGAGTAAATTTACAAAGTTCCCTGGATTGCCAACTATGAGTGGAGTGATCATAGATTAGAGACACAATATAAGACTAATATAAGTCTTGTACTTGATTCTGTGGGAGTGAAACTCTCTGCACAGAGTTCTGCTCTGCTCTATGTACCTCTATGTGGGATAATGTTCTTCCACCATGGCTCTGACATTTCACCAAATCAGAGGAGACTGTGACTAGAATGCCAAATGAACTGAACCCCCCCCTCTCTCTCCCCTCCAATTCCCGTTCTCTATCCTCTCTCCCTCCACCTTTCCCTACCTCTTTCATTCTCTTCTCTCTCTCCATCTCTCTTCTCCTCTGCATTTTCTTTTGTTTCTCCCTCCATCCTTCCCTCCATCTTTCCTTCTCTTGCTTTCTCTCTCCCCCCTCCATTTCACTTTCTCTCTCCCTCCTCCATTTCACTTTCTCTCTTCCTCCATCCTTGTCTACCTCTTCCCTCTCACTCTCTCTCTCATATAACTGACACAAGCAGAAGCATCCAGCCTGACCCTATCGACCTCTTCCGCTGGTCACCCTGGCAACGGGAAGATGAGACGCAACAGCAGAAGGAGGTGGGACCAAGCGTTTGACAGGCAGGGGAAGCCATCAATCAGAGTGTGTAAATCCAGGGACACTCCAGTGACTTATGTACATATAGCTTTGAATGTCAACTGGACAGTTGGAGGAGTTCATTTCAACTGTCATTGAATGAGGTGTTGGCCCATGGCAGCAGTGTATGTGGGTGGACGTTTTACAGTTAGGAAAATATCCTTAGGCATTTAACTTAATTCTGTGTATGTAATGACTCATATAAAGACATCTTTGACCTATATCTATGAAAACAAGGGATGTGTTTTGGTTAAATACACCGCACAATCTGTCATAAAGTTAGCCTCTAGTATCGTTGATTTAGCTACAGGGAAAAATGAGAGAGGGAGACAGATTAAAGGGGAAGAACAGTATGTGTCCCAAATGGCATCCTATTCCCTACATGGTGCACTACCTTTGATCAGAGCCCTATGGGGGCCTGGTCCAAAAGTAGTGCACTATATAGGGAATAGGGTGCCATTTGGGACCATAGAGTTCTGGTCTAAAGTAGTGCACTATATAGGGAATATGGTGCCATTTGGGACCATAGAGTTCTGGTCTAAAGTAGTGCACTATATTGGGAATAGGGTGCCATTTGGAATAGTAGGCAAAACAAACATATTTTTCACGATTATAGCTATATTATCAAAATCAATAAACCAAAGCACCTTTTGGGGTTCATTCATTAGTTTTTAGGTGATTAAGTAGAATCCTGTTGAAAAATGATGCGGAAAGTATCATTTACATTCCTAAAACATAAGTTGAAAATGTTACTGTTCCTGCTACCTATTGTTGATTATGAATTTGTTTTTAAATGTCCAAATTCATAATCAATATGCTGAAATAAGTTGTGATATTTTGAAGGCCAAAAATAAACATTACTCCCTACACATACATATGTCACACTTGTGTTCAGATTAGTTCTATTTAGCTAAATAAGTTGCTTATAAACTGCACACACACCAACATTTACCAAGCAGCCACTCTACACTTTGATTGGCTTGTTCTACTGTAATCAAAAGCTAGCGCAAATGAATCACATCACTATTGTCGATAAAGATCAATGGAACTGGGACAATAACCGGGGTGACGTGTACCGTTTGCCCTCATCTAAAAGATGAGCTAACTTGGGTAAACTACTTATACCTGTCGATAGATGAGAACCTGTAGTAGCCATTTCTCAACTCATCTTGTTGTGTCACGTTTACAGTAGATGGCCAATACGAAAAGGAAACAACACCTTTTTGACTGGAACATTTCAACGAATCATCACCTCACAGGTAGACCTACAAACTGACAGGGGTTTCATTTCAGGGCCAGCTTGACTGTCAAATACGTGGATTTGTTTGTGGCCAGCAACTTTTTTTTAAAGCAAAATCAATTTAGTATAATCTTGATATTAACATCACCAATCTGAGGTAAAAAGATGTGCATGTGTTGAAAATTCAAGCTTGTACAAGGTAGTTAACACACTTTCCAAATTAGGGGAATTAGCGCAATATGAAATAATTGTATATGACAAAATAATTATACATGTCAATTAAGGGATTATAGTACAGCATATATTGCCCACTCACAAGCTATTGCAACAATTCCACATATTTCTAACTCAATGATCTATTTAGAGAGTGAACTGCTCTGAAACCCATTTGAACCAGGTGCTCTAGAATAGAGTCTCCATCCAGAGTGTCTGAGTCGCAGCCTGAACATTCAACGTCCTAATAGACCTGTAATAGAGCTCACCAGACATTCCAGAAGCCGGGCGGGACGAGATATGATGATGAAGAGCTTTTTGACCAGCTCAGTGACGAAGGTCAACTCAGAGCTCTCAGAACGCTCATAGGCCTGAGGGAGAGAGACAGAGAGAGAGAGAGAGAGAGAGAGAGAGAGAGAGAGAGAGGGCTTCAGCACCAGGGACAGCGATAAACAAATTCTTAGCAATTAATAGGTTCTTCACCAATAAAATTGAATGTCAGTTACTTTGGAAGACCAGAAGAGGACTAGGGGTGCGTGTGTGAGCATGTACATGTGTTGTGTATGTGAGCATGTATATGTGTTGTGTATGTGAGCATGTATATGTGTTGTGTATGTGAGCATGTATATGTGTTGTGTATGTGAGCATGTACATGTGTTGTGTATGTGAGCATGTATATGTGTTGTGTATGTGAGCATGTATATGTGTTGTGTATGTGAGCATGTATATGTGTTGTGTATGTGAGCATGTACATGTGTTGTGTATGTGAGCATGTATATGTGTTGTGTATGTGCGTCCTCATGTGTTTGCAACTATGCATGATGACTCACGTCGTTGAGCATCTTCTCCAGATTCTCCTGCAGCTCAAAGAAATACACCGTTGTGATGAGTCCATCCTGTGATTTGGTCAGGCAGTCTCTGGACAGCTCTGCTATCTGGTGGTGGATGAAGCTGAGGACCCCGTCAGCCAGCGGCAGCACGCTCTCTGGGGAGAAGTTCTGGATGAACTCTGACAGACGCTCCTCCATCTGGGCTGTAGCCTGGGAGGAGAGGACAACATGGTAAAATACACTACAGGTGAGTGACTGGGGTCCGAACCCAGGCCACAAGACAGTGTTAACCAACTGAGATAAAGCCTTTCAGGGGAGAAGCTATCAACGTTCCTTCATCTGGGCAGTTGACAGATATACAGCATAGACTACATATTATCAATACAGGACCGATGGGGTTCGAACCCAGGACTTTTACCAGCTACAGGATTGTGTTGGTGTGTTCAGCTAAAGCCTAGGAGCCAACACAAGTCTTCAGGACTCAGGTAAGGTTACTTAACGTGCGAGCGTGGTTCACCCACCCATTGAGCACCATGTGAAGTCCATGTGATCAGTATTCTAGTGGGAGACTAGCAATATAGTCAAACAAACAGACACCATCAGCAAACTGCTGAATCCAAATAAATCTCTCCGTACCTTAGTGTTGGAACTACTATAGTATGTGATGTGAGTAATGCCTTTTCTCTGTTTGTCTGCTTCTGTTTGGTTTGCAGCTTTACCACAGCGGCTGCCTGCCTGTCATACAGCCTGTAAGTCATTGATATCGGTCAACACAAAGCCAGAAGTGGTTGCAACAGTGGACGGGGAGATATGCTGTATTAGAGAGAGAAACTGCACTGCGCTGGGCTCTGTCTAAATGGCTCTCTGGGGCCATTTTGGATCAGTTACTGCATGACATGTCAGTCTCCATTTTGGGGGTGCGACGGTTGCAACCATCTTGTTGTGTTTTTATGCAGAAGCAAGTAAAACTGTGCAGGTAGTCAGTGACACTGCAGTTAGCAATGCTTCAAGTCCCATTCATGTTATGGGATAGGGCCACTGTGTGTGTGTGTGTGTGTGTGTGTGTGTGTGTGTGTGTGTGTGTGTGTGTGTGTGTGTGTGCGCGCGCATCTGCGCGCGTGTGTATGCGTACCTGCATACGTGTGTGCATTTCTGTTTACGAGTTGTGCGTGTGAGTGTGTGCGTGTGTGTGTGTGTGTATGTGTGTGTGTGTACTGACCTTGGGGAAGCGCTCCTTGTAGACATGGTTCATCATTACTATCTCGTTGTCATAGCAAGACGGTGAGCGCCCCGGGCTGAAGAGAGAGAACGAGACAGAGACAGAGAGGCAGATTGACAAAAAAGAGTGATAGACAATCAATTTTTTTATGTTTCACTTGAATGCAGGCTTAATTTGCAGCAGCCAGGACCCAGTGTGTGTGTGTGTGTGTGTGCGTACGTGTGGACCCCTGTCTGTACATTATGTAAATCAGCCAATCAAAGATAGCTTCACTTTTAGTCTCTCTCTAAAATCAACCAATCAGGAATTCTGAACACTCCGTCTCCCTCTAATGGATGCACTAATTAGGACCCCACTCCTCAATCAAGGAGGAGCATTGTTAAAGACACAGGAAGTTACTCCGCCATTCTACAGTGTATCAAGAGAGGAGACCACCAGACCCCATTGGAACAAGCCACATGCAACCATGCCAAGCACTAATACAAGACCTGGGTTCAAATAGTATTTAAGATATGTTTAATACTTGGAGCTTCCTGAGGTGCCAGATGGCTGGGGCATACATGGCTTGGGACTACTCCATTGGTTCCATTGCGTCAGACAAGTTTAATCAATCGCAGATAAAGTTCTTGAAAGAAAATGTACATTATTTTGAACCCAGGTCTGCTGTGTGTGGAGCAGATATTTTAGTCTGGTCTAGAAGTCTCCATGGACTCATCACTTGGGAGACAGAAGAGAGGAGAAACACATGCACTCTGGAGACCGCCTGGATGATACTGACATGAATAAAGACCACAGTGAACTCTAGAGAGGGGCATGCTGAGAGAGAGAAAGAGAAAGAGAGAAAGAGAGAGAAAGAGAGAGACAGACAGACAGACAGACAGAGATAGAGAGAGAGAGACAGACAGACAGACAGACAGACAGACAGAGAGAGACAGAGAGAGAGAGAGAGACAGAGAGAGAGAGACAGAGAGAGAGAGAGAGCCAGAGAGAGACAGAGAGAGACAGAGAGAGAGACAGAGACAGAGAGAGACAGAGAGAGAGAGAGACAGAGAGAGAGACAGAGAGCGAGCAACTGTAAAGCAGAGGAGTTTGTTAGGAGATTGGGTTTGTATTCATATCTTTGTGTATAAAGCTTGTGTATAAAGCTTCGAGGAGATACACAGGGCGAAACTAGTATCCCCACCCCTTTCCCTGACCCTTGACCCCTATAACCTGAGGCTTCGGGAGCGGGGGCGCACGTGTGGCGAGCGGCGGCCCCCGTCGTCGTCGGTGATGCTCTCGGTGCTGCCGAAGTGCTTGGACAGGAAGTGCAGCTCATCCATGGTGGGCTGGAAGGGCAGCTGGTGCAGCCGCTCCTGTGACGAGGAGGAGGACTGGGGGAGGAGGAAAGACATGAGGAGAGAGCAGGAGCGAGGGGGTGGGAGGGGGAGAGAGGGAGCGGGAGGAGGAGGAAGGGAGAGAGTAATTAGAAAGGTCAAAAGCAAGAAACAATCATACCTCATGATGTGTTTCATAAAAGAAAGAGACAGAGAGAGAGACAGACAGAGAGCGAGAGAGAGAGAAAGTGTGGAAGTGAGAGGGGTAGAGAGAGAGAGAGAAAGTGTGGAAGTGAGAGGGGTAGAGAGAGAGCGAGACAGAGAGAGAGAGAAAGTGTGGACGTGAGAGGGGTAGAGAGAGAGAGAAAGTGTGGAAGTGAGAGGGGTAGAGAGAGAGCGAGACAGAGAGAGAGAGAAAGTGTGGACGTGAGAGGGGTAGAGAGAGAGAGAAAGTGTGGAAGTGAGAGGGGTAGAGAGAGAGAGAGACAGAGAGAGAGAGAAAGTGTGGACATGAGAGGGGTAGAGAGAGAGAGAAAGTGTGGAAGTGAGAGATAGAGAGAGTGAGCCCTCAAGCGTTAATAAGCCTTTATTGTACAACTAATGTGTTCGATGCAGAGCTTCTAGGCTGCTGGACAAACGTCAATATCACAAAACAAAAAATGTGATGAAAAGAGAGTGGGAGGGAGAAAGAGTATGATGAAGAGAGAGAAAATAGACCAAGTCTAAGAGACTGAAAACTAAAACTGGACAACAAGCTAAAGTGGAGCCTCAGGGGTCTTAGCACTAGCAGACCCTACTCTTAAACAAACGTGCTTTTCTGTTCTAGAGCTACAGGAAAAACCAGGCTGGATCAATCAAGGGCTTTAATGAACACGCCTCCCATAGGGATGGGGAGATAGTGGTGTGTGTTTGTGCGTTTGTGAGTGAGTGAGTGAGTGAGTGAGTGAGTGAGTGAGTGAGTGATTGAGTGAGTGAGTGAGTGAGTGTTGGGAGGTTAAACAATGATTTCTGCCATGAAATCCATTAGAACCTGGCCTACTTCTGGTTCCAATCCAAACCACTTCAAATTGCTAAATGCATATCAACATTATCAATTGAACACATAGGGAGATGATGGGATGAGATGGATTGAAGGAGGATAGAGGGATACAAGGAAGGAGAGATAGCAGGATAGAGGGAAAGTATTTTATGTCCTCTCCTGTTGTGGTTCTCTCTTTCTCCATTAACTCTGTCTTACTTCCTCTCTCTCCATCCCCCCCCCCTCTCTCTCTCTTCCTTTTCCTCTCTCTCAATTCAATTTAACTTAAGGGTCTTTGTTGTCATGGGAAACACATGTTAACATTGCCAAAGCAAGTGAAATAAACAATAAAAAACGTACAGTAAACACTCACAAAAGTTCCAAAATACATTTCAAATGTCATTTTATGTTTATATACAGTGTTGTAATGATGTGCAAATAGTTAAAGTACAAAAGGGAAAATAAATAAACATAAATATAGGTTGTATTTACAATGGTGTTTGATCTTCACTGGTTGCCCTTTTCTTGTGGCAACAGGTCACAAATCTTGCTGCTGTGATGGCATTCTAGTTTGCTCTGTTTTTTTGTAAATTCTTTCCAATGTGTCACGTAATTATCGTTTAGTTTTCTCATGATTTGGTTGGGTCTTAATGTGTCTCTCTCTGTCCTCCTGCCCTCCTTTCATCTCCTCTGTCCTCCTCTCCTCCTTTCATCTCCTCTCCCCTCATCTCCTCTGTCCTCCTCTCCTCCATTCATCTCCTCTCCCCTCCTTTCATCTCCTCTCCCCTCCTTTCATCTCCTCTGCCCTCCTTTCATCTGCTCTGTCCTCATCCCCTCCTTTCATCTCCTCTGCCCTCCTTTCATCCCCTCCTTTCATCTCCTCTGTCCTCCTGTCCTCCGTTCATCTCCTCTCCCCTCATCCCCTCCTTTCATCTCCTCTCCCCTCCTTTCATCTCCTCTGCCCTCCTTTCATCTTCTCTGTTCTCATCCCCTCCTTTCATCTGCTCTGTCCTCATCCCCTCCTTTCATCTCCTCTGCCCTCCTTTCATCTCCTCTGTTCTCATCCCCTCCTTTCATCTCCTCTCCCCTCATCCCCTCCTTTCATCTCCTCTGTCCTCATCCCCTCCTTTCATCTCCTCTGCCCTTTCATCTCCTCTGTCCTCATTCCCTCCTTTCATCTCCTCTGCCCTCCTTTCATCCCCTCCTTTCATCTCATCTGCCCTCCTTTCATCCCCTCCTTTCATCCCCTCTGTGTATGCGGACCCTGCAGTAGCTAATCAAGCAAGTAATGGTCCATGTAAGAGCCTGGGGAGGTCTGAAAACTGACGTCTGTACAGGAGGAAGAGAGGATGGGGGAGAGAAGAGAGGAAGGTGGAGACAGGAGAGGAGAGGGGAGAGAGGAAGAGAAGAGAGGAGAGGGGGAGAGAAGAGAAGAGAGGGGGAGAGAAGAGAGGAGAGGAGAGGGGGAGAAGGAAGGAGGTGGAGAGAGGAGAAGGAAGGAGGTGGAGAGAGGAGAGGGGAGAGAGGGGTGAAGAAGAGACAGGTGAGGGGGACAGGGGAGGAGAGAACCTCCTGTCAACAGCACTGCAAAACTGCAATTAATGGTAGTGTATGTGTGTGTGTGTGTGTGTGTGTGTGTGGGTGGGTGCGTGTGGGTGAGTAGGTGTGTGGGGGTGTGTTTGTGTGGGTGTGTGGGTGGGGTGTGTGTGCGTGTGTGTGTGTGTGTGTGTGTGTGTGGGTGGGTGGGCGCATGTGTGGGGGTGTGTTTGTGTGGGTATGTGTGGATGTGTGTGGGGGTGTGTTTATGTGGGTGTGTGTGGATGTGTGTGGGGGGGGGGGGTGTTTGTGGGTGTGTGTGGATGTGTGTGTGGGGGGGGGGGTGTTTGTGGGTGTGTGTGGATGTGTGTGTGGGGGGTGTTTGTGGGTGTGTGTGGATATGTGTGTGGGGGGTGTTTGTGGGTGTGTTCTCGTTCTTTTCCTCTTTTTTGTCTGTCTTCCCCCCCTCTCTCTCTCTTACACACATTTCACTCTTCATTGACTCTTTCTGTATTCCCTTTCCATCTCTGTCTGTATCCCCCCCCATCCCTCACTCCATCCCTCACTCCATCCCTCACTCCATCACTCAGTTTAGCTAACTGAATCATAGCAATGGATAGAGAGGATGAGATAACATGTTTTTAAGACCGGTTGACTTTCTGTTTCTACTTTATTATCTCACACACACACACACACACACACACACACAACACACACACAACACACACACACACACACACACACACACACACACACACACACACACACACACACACACACACACACACACACACACACACACACACACACCCAGGACGGACACACACACATTCTCTTTGAGCCAAGTCATCAGCCACAGTGATAAATCAGGTACTGAATGTACATCTTAGCAAGCGATCTGATCTGAGCCGCTGGTTTATTTTTAGTTCTGTTCTCCATGGGTAGTATTATGGGATAGATCCATGTTCACCAGCGGGAAGGTGCCTTTTAACTATCCAGCTGAGATTTACAGCACAAATTATAGAGGGAAAGGCTTTATGTGTGGGAGGGGTGGGGGGGTAGTGTGTGTGTCTGTCAATGTGTGTCTGTCAGTGTGTGTCTGTCAGTGTGTGTGTCTGTCTGTGTGTGTGTCTGTCAATGTGTCTGTCAGTGTGTGTGTCTGTCAGTGTGTCTGTCAGTGTGTGTGTCTGTCTGTGTGTGTGTCTGTCAGTGTGTGTGTCTGTCAGTGTGTGTCTGTCAGTGAGTGTGTGTCTGTCAGTGAGTGTGTGTGTGTCTGTCTGTGTGTGTGTGTGTGTGTCTGTCAGTGTGTGTGTCTGTCAGTGTGTGTGTCTGTCTGTGTGTGTGTCTGTGTGTGTGTCTGTCTGTGTGTGTGTCTGTCAGTGATTGTGTGTCTGTCTGTGGGTGTGTGTCTGTCTGTGTGTGTGTGTGTCTGTATGTGTGTGTCTGTCAGTGATTGTGTGTCTGTCTGTGGGTGTCTGCCAGTGTGTGTGTGTGTGTGTGTGTGTGTGTGTGTGTGTGTGTGTGTGTGTGTGTGTGTGTGTGTGTGTGTGTGTGTGTGTGTGTGTGTGTGTGTGTGTGTGTGTGTGTGTGCGTATGTCTGTCAGTGTGTGTGTGTGTGTGTGTGTGTGTCTGTCAGTGTGTGTGTGTGTGTGTGTGTGTGTGTGTGTGTGTGTGTGTCTGCCAGTGTGTGTGTGTGTGTGTGTGTGTGTGTGTGTGTGTGTGTGTGTGTGTGTGTGTGTGTGTGTGTGTGTACCTGCACATGGCACCAGAAGGCTGCTAGTGTGCCGTGTAATCATTTTAAAAGCAGAACAAAACAAGTAGAACATCAACTCCACAGAACATGAGTTTCCTAATGGCATCCTGCATACCAAGCAGGGAAACATTTAATATATGGAAATGCATTCTAGCGTATAAATACATATTCATGCATGGAATGTCAAGTTTCGCTAATGTAATTTGCATGAATGAGAGCTAGAATAAAAAACAAGTTTCGCCCTATCAGATGTCTCATGACTTAAAGGAGCAATCTGCAATTACTACTTCCACTGATTATGGTTTGAACTGCAGATTGCCCCTTTAACAGTTATATGGTGGTTATTATGAAGAAAAAGACTGGATCGTTTTTCCTCTGTCCTGCTTTCAACTGTCAAGTCTACTCAAATCAGGGACCAAGGCATGAAGCAATGGAACTGCCTTGAGGAAACGAACAGTAACTCTGATAACAAGGCCAAACAGCTCCATGCTGCTAGATCATGTCATGTTGGTAATATGAAAGGACCTCTAGAGTGTGGCGTTCAAATGGAGGAGTTATTACAATGATTTTTGTCTTTTTATTTGAGTTTCCTTTTGTCCGTTTCAGACACAGATAAAACACCATTAATTGTTGTTCTTACACGTTCTTACACATTTTACCGTCTGTGTAAAAATGGGTCAGTTGTAGTTACCGTTGAGCTGGGTGTGTTGGTGCCATAACCAGAGGAGGGGAGAGAGGCCAGGGACCATCTTCGACCGTCCGCCCTGCAGAAGAGAGAGGGAGAGAGGGGTAGGGTGGGAGAGAGCGAGGGGGGGGTGAGAGAGAGAGAGAGGGGTAGGGTGGGAGAGAGAGAGAGAGGTGTAGGGTGGGAGAGAGAGGGAGAGAGGGGTAGGGTGGGAGAGAGAGAGAGAGAGAGAGAGAGAGAGGGAGAGAGGGGTAGGGTGGGAGAGAGAGGGGGGGTAGGGTGGGTGAGAGAGAGAGAGAGAGAGAGAGAGAGGGGGGTAGGGTGGGGGAGAGAGAGAGAGAGAGAGAGAGAGAGAGAGAGAGAGAGAGAGAGAGAGAGAGAGAGAGAGAGAGAGGGTTAGGGTGGGAGAGAAAGAGAGAGAGAGAGAGGGGGGGGGGGATTAGGAAGAGAGCAGGAAGAATTGCGTCATACTAGTTCCAGATCAGAAAGGGATTTATACAATAGATAGTTCCTTCTGTCCAAAAAGTCAGAGAGCTTAATGTTCCACATTTCTTTCACACCTCCTGGATTGCCTTTTGCGCCAATAATCCCTTCCTTTCCTCTGCTTCCCTGGGGTCCTGCCACACATATCTCTCTCCCTCTCTCTGTGGGACCTTCTATCTGTCTGACACTGCTGGAGTCATGATAGATGTTGGTTTTGGCTACATCCTGGCACTCAGAGGCCCATCCGTCTGTGCGCGCACATAAACACACACACACACTTTGTCATGCCGTGTGACAGGGGAATGCAAAGAGGGGAAAGTGTCTCTGTATAAGGGTGTAAATGAATTCCCTTTCACTGTGTGTGTGCCACTGGAATATTGTCCCTGCTTAACTAAACGGTCAGTTGAGGCCTGGGGTGGTCTAGTGGTCCACTGCCTCTGGAGCACATTTACAGCTGCAGCAGGGGTTCACATCCAGCCTACTGCTATTTCAGCAACTCTCTCTGTCCTTCCTCTCTACTATACTGCCTGCCCACAAAACTACACATATTCCTTCAAAAAGGAATGGCCAGTTGATTGCTATTACGGCGGTATTGGTGTGACAATGTGTTTGTTTATGCAGTGTAGCCAAAGGCTTTTTGTTTGTTGTAGGATTACCTGATTTAGAGATATGGCTGCTAGATTAGATTATAGGATCATAAAAAGGGACCTGCCAAGAGCGTTACCTGGTTTTGAATCCCTTTATGTAACTGGATATAATCTCTTTATATGTAAACAGCAGATGTATTGAGTAGTCCAAACGCTATTTACCTTCTAGAGGAGGCAAATGAGAAGTGGGCAGGGCCACTGGGGGAGAAGTTCCTTGGGCTGTCCAATGGACTACTTCCTGTGGAGAGACAGGGAACAAACATGAAGTGCCATTATAATATTTAATATATTTAGCAGACATTTTTATCCAGAGCAGCTTACAGTCATGCATGCATACATTTTAAGTATGGGCGGTCCTGGGCATTGAACCCACTACCCTGGCGTTACAAGCACCATGCTCTACCAAATGATCTACAAAGAACCATACTGGCCCATTATACATCACTGTAAATACAGTATTAACTGTTAATATAAACTGGGTGGTTTGAGCCCTGAATGCTGATTAGCTGATAGCCGTGGTATATCAGGCCATATACCATGGGTATGACAAAACATTTATTTTTACTGCTCTAATGACGTTGGTAACCAGTTTATAATAACAATAAGGCACCTCAGCGGTTTGTGATACAGTGCCTTGCGAAAGTATTCGGCCCCCTTGAACTTTGCGACCTTTTGCCACATTTCAGGCTTCAAACATAAAGATATAAAACTGTATTTTTTTGTGAAGAATCAACAACAAGTAGGACACAATCATGAAGTGGAACGACATTTATTGGATATTTCAAACTTTTTTAACAAATCAAAAACTGAAAAATTGGGCGTGCAAAATGATTCAGCCCCCTTAAGTTAATACTTTGTAGCGCCACCTTTTGCTGCGATTACAGCTGTAAGTCGCTTGGGATATGTCTCTATCAGTTTTGCACATCGAGAGACTGAATTTTTTTCCCATTCCTCCTTGCAAAACAGCTCGAGCTCAGTGAGGTTGGATGGAGAGCATTTGTGAACAGCAGTTTTCAGTTCTTTCCACAGATTCTCGATTGGATTCAGGTCTGGACTTTGACTTGGCCATTCTAACACCTGGATATGTTTATTTTTGAACCATTCCATTGTAGATTTTGCTTTATGTTTTGGATCATTGTCTTGTTGGAAGACAAATCTCCATCCCAGTCTCAGGTCTTTTGCAGACTCCATCAGGTTTTCTTCCAGAATGGTCCTGTATTTGGCTCCATCCATCTTCCCATCAATTTTAACCATCTTCCCTGTCCCTGCTGAAGAAAAGCAGGCCCAAACCATGATGCTGCCACCACCATGTTTGACAGTGGGGATGGTGTGTTCAGCTGTGTTGCTTTTACGCCAAACATAACGTTTTGCATTGTTGCCAAAAAGTTCAATTTTGGTTTCATCTGACCAGAGCACCTTCTTCCACATGTTTGGTGTGTCTCCCAGGTGGCTTGTGGCAAACTTTAAACGACACTTTTTATGGATATCTTTAAGAAATGGCTTTCTTCTTGCCACTCTTCCATAAAGGCCAGATTTGTGCAATATACGACTGATTGTTGTCCTATGGACAGAGTCTCCCACCTCAGCTGTAGATCTCTGCAGTTCATCCAGAGTGATCATGGGCCTCTTGGCTGCATCTCTGATCAGTCTTCTCCTTGTATGAGCTGAAAGTTTAGAGGGACGGCCAGGTCTTGGTAGATTTGCAGTGGTCTGATACTCCTTCCATTTCAATATTATCGCTTGCACAGTGCTCCTTGGGATGTTTAAAGCTTGGGAAATCTTTTTGTATCCAAATTCGGCTTTAAACTTCTTCACAACAGTATCTCGGACCTGCCTGGTGTGTTCCTTGTTCTTCATGATGCTCTCTGCGCTTTTGACGGACCTCTGAGACTATCACAGTGCAGGTGCATTTATACGGAGACTTGATTACACACAGGTGGATTGTATTTATCATCATTAGTCATTTAGGTCAACATTGGATCATTCAGAGATCCTCACTGAACTTCTGGAGAGAGTTTGCTGCACTGAAAGTAAAGGGGCTGAATAATTTTGCACGCCCAATTTTTCAGTTTTTGATTTGTTAAAAAAGTTTAAAATATCAAATAAATTTCGTTCCACTTCATGATTGTGTCCCACTTGTTGTTGATTCTTCACAAAAAAATAAAGTTTTATATCTTTATGTTTGAAGCCTGAAATGTGGCAAAAGGTCGCAAAGTTCAAGGGGGCCGAATACTTTCGCAAGGCACTGTATATGGCCAATATACCGCGGCTAAGGGCTGTGTCCAGGCACGCGTTGTGTCGTGCGTAAGAACCGCCATTAGCCGTGGTATATTGGCCATATACCACACCCCCTCGCGCCTTAACGCTTAATTATAACCAATTGCCTTACCTATGTGTCCAGGGAGAGGTGAGTGTGGTCGAGGGAGAGTGGGTGATGTACTGGTTAGAATGAGGCTCTTCCGGTTACTGGTCCGGCAACTAGAACACACACAGCCACAAACACACAGGCCATCATTATCTGAAACACAGTCAAAGAGGTGATAACATTACCATCTAACAGCATCCACCACTCTTAACGTAATATCTATGAGAAAGTCGGGTGTGATCGTGTGTACTTTCATGTGTGTGTGTGCGTGTTTGTGTGGCTGTGGGCTTCTGAGCTTGAACGCATGTGTGCGTGTAAGTGTGTGTGTGTGTGTGTGTGTGTGCTTCTGTGTGTAAATGTGTGTATGCATGCTCATACAAATTGGGCCAGAGAACATGGTGTATTGAAGTCAGCCCACCACGTGGGGAGAGAGCCAAAGCAACAAAGCCTTGTGGATCACACACACACACACAAACACACACACACACACCACGAGCCACGGCAACAAGGACTTCCAATTTCCTTCAGTGTCAACTTGGACGAGACACCTCTCATGCGAGATAATGATGGGAGCGAGGGAGAGATGGAGAGAGAGCGAGAGAGAAGGAGAGGGGCAGGTAATGATGTGTTGAGATTATCATATAAATGAGCATTAACCCTCCTGATGCAAGATAAAAAAACATGGACACACACACTGAGTGTGACACAGATGGTGTTATGCGGGAGGAGGGCTTTAAAAGGTGTGATTCTACCATGACAACCATACTTCCTGTAGTCAGGGAACCGTACGTTATGTTGTAGTTGGCTGAAATCCCTCACTAATATATATTCTCCATATTATACACCACTATCAGCATAGGAGAGAAATATGGTATAGCCTTGAAAAATCACCCACAGTAGACTGTTCCCTTTCTCCTCCTTCTCCTCCTTCCTCAATCTATGGTCGACCAATGACGACTCACTACACTGTATTCACCACTAATAATGACTCCCGAATAACGCCTTTCAACACTGTCAGCATAGCACAATAGTAACAGGAATATGGCATACTGTAGCCTCGAAAAATGACCCCTAGTAAAAATGATGTCACTTTTCTCCTCTGTGTGTGTGCGTGTGTACGTGTCAAGTCTGTTTTGGTTGCTCTGCCAGATCTCTCCAGTGTGCTGGTTTTGAAGGGTAGCTGTCAGCCAGATGAGAAGAGGTAGGAAGCCGCACAGCGCTAACACAGCATGACAAAGACCTGGGCTAGGCTTGTTCCACATTGCATCAGATAGCATTCTGCTCTATACAGCTGGGATGTAAATTACACACACACGCATGAGCAGGTAAGTACGCGACACACACGTACGCACATGCACGAGCGGTATACGCACATGTCTGAAACAGCAGGACAATTTCCATAATGCATTGATGCATTTCAAATAAAGCACTCCCTCCCCCCTTCCTCCCTCCCTCCCCCCCTTCCTCCCTCCCTCCCTCCACCGCCATATCCCTTCTTTTTTTTAAATTCTCATGTGTTTGTTCCTCGTCAGAACAGCTAACATCAAGGAAACAGCCAAAAACCACCTAGTGATCTCTCTCTGTGTCACTCAGGTACCAGGAGAGGCTTGTCAATGAACTCACACACACATTTGGAGAGAAGGGGTGGTGAAATATTTAAGGGAAATGCATTAGGCTTGGTTTTGGAAGTGGCTTAACACCATTACACTACAACTCTCTGAGGACTGGAGGAGAACCAGACATACTGAGAGAGTCATCCCAGTCCTTACTCTCCGTTAACTTTATATTTTTTTCGTCTTACATGTTTATTTAAATTTGGTTGGTTAATAGTATATTAACCTTCACAATTTATCACACAATCAATAATACAGTGTAGAATACACAGTACTTAAATTGGCCAATGTAAGCATTACCTTTAAATGTGTCATCATCTTAATGATGAATCTAGTTTCTTTATGAAGGAGGGCCCAGTGGAGACTAGAGGACTGTCTGGGACTTTATGGGTTCAGACTGGTCCTTCTAAGTGGGATTCTAAGTAACGCTGAATGTCACTGTCCTCTCCTGTGGCTTGATTAAATGAACTCTCTAACCCACATATAGAGATAGAGAGAAGGAGCGGGATGGGGAGGAGAGGAGGGGGGTAGAGAGGGGGAGTATGTGTGACAAAGAAATTCAGTTTGTGAGAAAAAGTGAGAGAGAAAGGAGAAAGAGAGACTACCAGGGTTGAGAATATTGAGTGAAGGGGAAGAATAGAAAGATACCTTGTTTTATTTCTTCAGAGTTCAGTTCCTCTACATTAGACGTTTAGCATGAGAATGAATTCAAGTGATGAGTCATCCATAGACCTAACTGGAACTATGCTCAGTGGATGACATGCTGTGTCTTTCATAACGTTTCTCATGACTTTAGTCTGATGGAAAAAGATCTGAGATAGAGCTGACAAATGAAAAATTGAAGGAAACATGGGAAAGAGGGGGGTGAATATAGAGAGGGAGGGGTAAAAGAGAGAGGGAGGGGTGAATATAGAGAGGGAGGGGTGAATATAGAGAGGGAGGGGTGAAAGAGAGAAATGGAAAGGAAAAGAAGACAAGTGTGTGTGTTTTCTCTCTCCTCTCTGGTGTTGCTGAGTGACAGGGTAAATCTCTCAGTCACGGTTATGGTCATGTAGTGTGGGCTCAGCCGCTCTCCATCTGGTTTAGATAGTGTGTGTGTGTGTGTGTGTGTATGTTTATGTGTGTGTGTGTGTGCTGCTGGCTTTATCCCAAGACCACCATAAATCAAGAGCAGTGCCCTTACTATATCACACAACATAAAGGTTTTTGATAGCATATCATATGGCATTTCTGAGGTGGACAAACACTTTCAGTATGATTGTGTTCAGTTTGGTTTATCCTTAATGACCAGTCTCCAGACTAGACACATCTCTAGACAGCGTTAGCTACATCTTTCAGAATTGAATTGAATCATTCATTTAACCAGGTAAATAAATGAGGAGTAAATTCTGCCTTGCTTCGTTCTGTAATGACCCGACCACGAAGCAGTAAGAGAGAGGGGGGTGAGGGGAGGCTGGGTGTACACGGTTACTATAGCAACACTGAAGAGTCACACAACATAGTACTCATGTGAACGTCCAACCCCGTCCTGTAGTTACAATAACAAGTCTTTATTATTCCTTTCTTTATTAGGATCCCCATTAGGTGTAACGAAAATAGCAGCTACTCTTCCTGGGGTCCACACAGAACATGACATAACACAGAACATTAATAGACCAGAACAGTTCAAGGACAGAACTACATACATTTAAAAACAGCACTCATAGTCTACATATCAATGCATACTGACAATATCTAGGTCAAATGGGGGAGTTGTGCTGTGAGGTGTTGCTTTATCTGGTTTTTTAACCAGGTTGGCTGTTCATTTAAGCAATATGAGTTCTTTGCAATAATGGCTCTATATATTACTGTACACTTTCTTGAATTTGTTTCTTGAATTTGGGGACTGTGAAAAGACCCCTGGTGGCATGTCTGGTGGGGTAAGTGTGTGTCAGAGCTGTGTGTAGATTGACTATGCAAACTATTTGGAATTTTCAAAACATGAATGTTTCTTATAAAAAGAAGAAGTGACGTAGTCAGTCTCTCCTCAACTCTTTGCCAAGAGAGACTGGCAGCATAGTATTTATATCAGCCCTCTGATTACAATGACAAGCAAGACATGCCGCTCTGTTCTGAGCCAGCTGCAGTTTAACTAGGTCTTTCTTTGCAGCACTTGACCATGACTGGACAACAATCAAGATAAGATAAAACTAGAGACTGCAGGACTTGCAGTGTGGTGTCAAAAAAGCAGAGAATCTCTTTATTACGGACAGACCTCTCCCCATCTTTACAACCATTGAATCTGTCTGTTTTGACCATGACCGTTTACAATCTAAGGGAACACCAGGTCTAGAACCTACTTTACACTTTGCACTCTGACTTTATGACATTTGACCTACATCCCATCTCTATACATGACCCTTGAACTTCTATGAAATCACATTATACGAAAACATGCAGATGAAACATCAAATAATCTGGTGTGTGGGCAGTTTCATAAAACGTCATAATCTGTCATATAAAGCGTTTTATTCTACTGTATCATAATCCATTTAATCCAGACATCAGGCTCAGCCAGTAGCAGGCAGTCAGCCAGTTTAGTCAGTTAGCCGATGGCAGTCAATCAGTCAGTAGTTGACAGTAGTGTTATCAGTCAGACAGTCAGTCAGTCAATCAGTAGCTGACAGTAGTGTTAACAATGAGTCAGTCAGTAGTTGACAGTAGTGTTAACAGTCAGTCAGTCAGTCAGTAGTTGACAGTAGTGTTATCAGTCAGACAGTCAGTCAGTCAATCAGTAGCTGACAGTAGTGTTAACAATGAGTCAGTCAGTAGTTGACAGTAGTGTTAACAGTCAGTCAATCAGTCAGTAGTTGACAGTAGTGTTATCAGTCAGACAGTCAGTCAGTCAATCAGTAGCTGACAGTAGTGTTAACAATGAGTCAGTCAGTAGTTGACAGTAGTGTTAACAATGAGTCAGTCAGTATTTGACAGTAGTGTTAACAGTCAGTCAGTAGTGTTGCCTGTCTTGTGTGATCTGTGAATTCTAGACATCAATAACCCTTGCTGTGTCTTCTGACTCTTTACCTCATGAGGTCACACTGTAATAAAAATCACATTTGGTAAAACATGATGATGAAGCAGCAAATCTGCTGTGTGGGCAGCAGTTCATAATCCATGATAATCTACTGCATCACATCACCAGGCTACAAACTCTTCCGGTGGCAGCCAGTCAGTCACTCCGACAGTATTTGACAGTAGAGTTGCCAGTCAGTGTGTGGTTGTGTGATTTATAGAGAATCAATGGCCCATGCAGTCTCTGTCTGTCTGTGGGTTCTGGTGATCAGTCAGAGTAACAGAGGAGAAAGCTGTGATAACAACTGATGAGAAAAAAGGCCAAATGGCAGTGTGTGTGTATGACTAAATCAAAAGTTCTCCCATGTCACCCCGCTCCTCCGCACACTCCACACTGGCTTCCAGCTCGCATCCACTACAAGACCATGGTACTTTCCTACGGAGCAGCAAGAGGAACTGCCCCTCCCTACCTTCAGGCTATGCGCAAACCCTACACCCCAACCCGAGTACTCTGTTCTGCCACATCTGGTCTCTTGGCTCTCCCAACCCTACAAGAGGGCAGCTCCCGCTCAGCCCAGTCAAAGCTCTTCTCTGTCCTGGCACCCCAATGGTGGAACCAGCTTCCCCTTGAAGCTAGGACATCAGAGTCCCAGCCCATTTTCAGAAAAACATCTGAAACCCTACCTCTTCAACAAGTATCTTTGGAAGGTTGACAGAAGCCTGATGCTGGTGGCAGGAAAAAGAGGGACCGACTGTTTGATATCTCAACCCATCCTCGGCGCCATGTACTGCGCTTGCTGTCCAGGAGAACACAGGCAACACTGTGGAAGCCCGGCTCTTCTGAAGACTCAACTGATCCAGGATCGCCAGAGTTCTAACTATCACTTTTGTGGCTGAACTGACAAAGGAGTCAGTGACTTTTCCCAGGTCATATCCATAGACTTGCGCTCCATGTCGACGATGAAGTCAAGAACAAAGTGGACGCGGCGGAGCTCCCTTATGTGAAGATGCTGAACAGAGTCCTGCCCCAGGACACCAGGACTCTCGACTGGTCACCTGCTGTGGAGAGATTCAGTGCGTGCTGCGACTGTCAGTCCAGAACCTACCGGTACTACTTCCCATGCTCTGGATGTAGTGTTGATGGCAGCGGCTGCCAAACGCTATGAGGGCACCCACGACTTCCGCAACCTGTGCAAGGAGTGCTGCAGTTCCAGAGGACCATCCTGCCACGGTCCAGTCTGTCCATCAAGCTCACCCTACCATGCCCACTGCCACAGACCCATAAGACCTATCATATTTGAGATCAAAGGACTGGCCTTTCTCTACCACCAGGTACGGTGCATGATGACTGTGCTGCTGCTGATTGGCCAGAAGCTGGAGGCTCCAGAGATAGTGGATCAAGTCCTGGATGTGGAGAGGAATCCCAGGAAACCCATGTACAGCACGGTGGTGGACTTTCCCTTGGTGCTGTTCCACTGCCATTTTGAGGTGTTGAGCTGGCACAGGGAGGCTGAGGAGGTGAACCACTCCCTGGCCACGCTGCAGCAACACTGGACCCAGATAGCAGTCAAGACCCAGGTCCCCCCCCTTACTAGAACTGAGATATGTGGTCGTCCCACCTAGCTATTTTAAGATTTAAGTCGCTCTGGATAAGAGCGTCTGCTAAATTACTCAAATGTAAAAACATAAATGTAATGGAAAGTCAATGGAACACGAAGCTAAAATATCACGGTTCAGTTCCATCTGTCTTAGCCTGGAACTCACTGTGATGCTCTCACAGCCTCTCTCTGTTAAACCTGCCTTTGAAAGAGGACAAGACTGAAATCTATTCTCTATTCTGTGAAAAAGAAGATAACCCACTGGGCATACCACATCATTTCAATGTGGAGAATTGGGTCATATTTGGTAGATACGTATCAATAAGATTCCAACCTATTTTCCCACTCAAAACGACAGCCAAACGTTTGTTGAATTCCCAATGTGTTATCACTATGCTTTCAACCATCTAAAAGCACAACCAAATTCTAATGGAAAATCAATGTTGGATTTTTTGGTTTAGTTGTCACCTAAATGTGTTATCGCTGCGCTTTCAACCATTTAAAAGCACACTAAAGTTCAAATGGGAAATACAATGTCAGATATTTTGTTTATTTATACAACAACTTAATATGTTTTTATTTGATGTGTTATCACTGTGCTTGATCTAATAGTACAACCAAATGACCTGGATTGCAGTTATTTGAGATTGCATTAAAGTACATGGTGCAAGTGATCAATGAAGTAAAGCCTTACATCAGGCTATTGACTGTCTTACAAAAGTAATTGACAAGTAGTTGACAACGCAACCAAATATCAACATTTAAAAGAGAAGTGCTGCTTGGATAGTTCCATCTGAGCCACTGGCTTAATCCTGTTCTTTAACTTTTATTTTTGGTTGAGATGGAGATGTGAATCCAACATATAATTTGTTAACTTGTCGACAAGGTAATAGGCTATTTACCATATTGCAAAAGTGATATTGAATTGTGTTTGATTGTCAACGCAAACACATTTCAACTGTTGAAGGAGATCTTCTACTTGGTTAGCTCCATCTGTCCCACTGAGTCTGGCTTTAATTCCAGTTTGTCTACAAAGGAATAATTGATCTGTTGGTGTCACGTCTCCATTTCAACCCAAAATGTATGTTAAGGAATAGCGATAAATCAAATCAAATGTTAAATGCACTTTAAATACAGTTTGATTTGATCCTATTCTTTAACTTGTATTTTTGGTTGAGATGGAGATGTGAATCCAACATATTTATGATTAACTTGTAGATTCTATTTGAAATTAACCAGAGCTTGAAACCCTAGGCCTTTATGTATTGCCTATTTTTAGTTGAATCCTGGGCTGAATTTATAGAATAGCTGTTGATTACTGATTACAAATGTTATATAGGCCTAAATAGCATCATTGATGCTATATGATTGATATGTATGATAAGTACGGTTACATTTCATTTGCTCTGTTGAACCTACCCTTTGGAATGACTTCGATAGCAAGTTAATCTTTTAAAACCGATTAAGGATCGGACCCTTTTTTAAAATTTTCGCCTAAAATGACATGCCCAAATCTAACTGCCTTTAGCTCAGAACCTAAAGCAAGGATATGCATATTCCTGATGCCATTTGAAAGGAAACACTTTGAAGTTTGTGGAAATGTGAAATGAATGTTGGAGAATATAACACATTAGATCTGGTAAAAGATAATGCAATGTACTTTTTTGTACCGTCATCTTTGAAATGCAAGAGAAAGGCCATAATGTATTATTCCAGCCCAGGCACAATTAAGATTTTGGTCACTAGATGGCAGCAGTGTATGTGCAAAGTTTTAGACTGATCCAATGAACCATTGTATTTCTGTTCAAACTGTTGTATCAAGACTGCCCAAATGTGCCTAATTGGTTTATTAATCACTTTTCAAGTTCATAACTGTGCACTCTCTTCAAACAATAGCATGGTATTCTTTCACTGTAATAGCTACTGTAAATTGGACGGTGCAGTTAGATTAACAATAATTGAAGCTTTCTGCCAATATCAGATATGTCTACATCCTGGGAAATGTTCTTGTTACTTACAAACTCATGCTAATTGCATTAGCATACGTTAGCTCAACCGCCCCAGGGGGGACCCACCAATCTTGTAGAAGTTAAGTGGAGATTTCACAACAATAACTCTCACGATAGCAGATTGGTCATAGTCAGTGACAAATATCAAAAATAAGCTGGGCTTGGTTAAAACCCTGGATGTGAGACCAAAGGGATAGCTGCAGATCAATCAACTCTCCAGTAAGAGTTGCTGTCCAGCCTATTGCATTCTTGTTTTTTAACGCTACAGCATACAATGACATTCTAGACGATTCTGTGCTTCCAACTATGTGCCAACAGTTTGGGGAAGGCCCTTTCCTGTTTCAGCAAGACAATGCCCCCGTGCACAAAGCGAGGTCCATACAGAAATGGTTTGTTGAGATTGGTATGGAAGAACTTGACTGGCCTCTACAGAGCCCTGACCTCAACCCATCAAATACCTTTATGATGAATTGAAAGGCCGACTGCGAGCCAGGCCTAATCGCCTGACCTCACTAATGCTCTTTTGACTGAATGGAAGCAAGTCCCCACAGCAATGTTCCAACATCTAGTGGAAAGCCTTCCCAGAGTAGTGGAGGCTGTTATAGCAGCAAAGGGGGACAAACTCCATATTAATGCCCATGATTTTGGAATGAGATGTTTGACGAGTAGGTGTCCACATGCTTTTGGTCATGTAGTGTACAAATTCAACATAGATTGTCTGTAATTTTTGAAATTTTGAGGGAAACAGTTGAGGGAAAATTTACCCACAAAACAACGTAGTTGATTACTTTTTTCAAATCCAATGTATTTTCCTCGTAGATTCCAAATCACAATACGTTGACAAATTACATTTAAAAAACATTGCGAGAAACAGAGAGGGGGACTGACAGAACAAGAAGAAGAGTAAGCAAGAGACATAAAAGGGGAGGAAAGAACCATAAAGAGAGTAAGGGGGAGGATGACATGTAGAGGGAATGATAGCTAGTTGTTCTTTCCTACTGTACCCAATCTGGCGGCTGTCAACAGGTCAAAGGTCAAATCAGTGGTAATGACTCGTGTGAAGAGCGATTATCCCCCGTGCAGGCCCCTCACTGGCACACTGCCATTAGTCTCACATACGAGTGCACACACAGACACGCACACACACGCACAAACGGATGCACACACACACACACAGGATACCAACTGAGCGTATTGTGCTCTTTGTGTGGGGAACGGTGAATAAAGTAGAGAGAACAAGACATGGAGTAAAAGCGAAAGTGAAAGGTGAGAGTGCACCACTTCTCCTCTTCTCACATCATTTCATATCTGTCAATTGCAGAGCAGACAGTATTTGATTTACTCCCCAATCATAGGAAGATACTGACATTGACACTTCTGATGTAAACACACACACACCGACCCACCCACCCACACAATCCTTGGATGACAAACCAGCTTGTGTTTAGGTTCACTATGTTTTATGGTCTGGTTAATTGCTTTCTAAATAACTGCTCAACATGACTATATGACTTTAGTTCCTATAACAAGGCCATGTCCACAGAGACAACACACAGAGGACAGCTACCATTACGTCAAGACATGCAGTGTGTGTGTGTGTGTGTGTGTGTGTGTGTGTGTGTGATTTCCATATATACTGTACTGTATGGGCAGCATGGTGATCAGTAGTTTCAGTAGTCCTACATCTTATGTAACCACATACTGTGTGTCTCAGGGAGGGTGGGATATGAAAAAACACGTGAAATAGGACAAATATAAGCACCCACCAAATTATTATAATAGTTATTATATTGATGATTATTATCATTACTATAATGATAATTATTATTAGTAAAGGGACTGCTAGTCCAGTATATCATAGTAGACTGTTCTAAAGACTATGTGCAGTAATTCCCAACCCATCTATACGGGTATATCATCATGGTGGACAGTGTGTGTGTGTGTGTGTTTGTGCGTGTGCCTCTGTATGTTTGTGTGCGTACGTGTCTATACAGTAAGCATGAGTGTGTGCTGATGTAACGTAAACGTTAGTGTCGTCTTCTGCATGCTGAGTCACAGGGCAGACAGGACACCATGCAGACCTTTCTGATCGTTAGAATATTGATCGACCCGAGGCAATTTCCTGTCAGGTGACCTTTCCATGACACTCCGGGTTTCTTAATGTTTACCGCTGTCTGATGCGAAGCAGTGAAATCAGAGGTCACAGTCAAGCCACAATATGAAGTGTGTGTGTCAGTCAATCACTATTGTCTATTGACTTTCTCTGACACTTCCTCTGGATTTCTTAAAGGGGGACTGCAACATTTACAGCTGTCTGGAGTCAAGAAACTGAGTCAGGGAAAGGGAGGGAGGAAGGAGGGTGTAGACAAACTGAGTCAGAGAAAGGGAGGGAGGGAAGCTGAGTGAAGGAAAATGGAGGCCAGGCGGGAGGGAGAAGATAAGAAGAAATGTCAAAAAACCTTCCCATCTAGACCAATTTAGTGAGAAACATTGTATAGTTCTTTGAGGGCCTACGCCTGCTCACAGCAGGGTGTTCTTTCACATCCACTGATAAAAGGGAAGGAAGACAATGACTATGTCCCAAATGGCAACCTATTCCCTATACAGTGCACTACTTTTGACCATGACCCATAGGATCTGGTCAAAAGTAGTGCACTATGTAGATAATAGGATGCCATTTGGGATGAACACATGTTGTCCCCTTTACACTATAAAACGAGGATGCCGACAGACAGAGAAACGTTTGGCCCTGCTAGATAGCTACAGTCAGACCTGGGTTCAAATACTATTTAAAATCAGGTAAAATACTTTGACTGTTTGCCTGCCTGGAGTGCCAGATGGACAGGGTTTAAAGTATTGGGACTATTCAATCAAGCACAGATGAAGTATTTGAAATTATTTATTATCAAATAGTATTTGAACACAGGTCTGGTAGCTACATCATCTAGGAGGATGTCTGTCTATCTAGCTATTTATCTGTCTGTTTGTCTGTCTAGCTACAGTAGCTAGCATGGCGACAAGACATGCCAACTCTGGCCTGTAGGTCTGTCTGTCTGTCTATTTAAGATGACGGGGCCTGGAGCTGTCAGAGAGAGAGAGTAGCCTTCCAGGGGAGTTCTAGTTAGGAAACACATCAGTGAGTCTGACTACAACACATCTGGAGCCCAGGCTGTTAAACCAAAATATACTGACTGAGCTAGCCATGACGGCAGCTAGCAAAATGCTACCGCTAGCACACTTTAACAGCAATAGGATAGTCCACAACAGGGATATTAGGTCCATGTCACAGGTCTTTAAGCTCATACAATGAGCTAGCGACAATGCTAACAAAATGTTCATGCAAATGTTCCTCCACAGATGTAGAAAGGCCCATAGATTTTTTCTCAAAGAGGAAAGGACTATCATGACCCTTTATAAAGGTGATATGCCTCTTTAAGACACTATTTTTGTTGTGTTATTGTTATGCTTTTGAAACAATGGGTGGGCAACTGCACTCTCTTATCCTCTTTAATTCAAAATGATGTCAGTCACAGGCGCGTAGGTGCAAAACAAACAGAATAATGAAAAGGCTCTGTTATGCCTTGTGGTCATACTGTAGGCCTGAGGCAGTCGGTTACCCCGTTTGAACTCTCCAATCATGATTTATGACAAAGTTATGTAGGCTATTCTTGAGGTGTCAAAGCATGCCTTCAAGGCAGCCAGAGTGACACAGCAGAATCAGAAGCGAATTGAGGCACTGAAATATCTATTGACTGAACTGAGGTAAATGTTTTCCCCCTTTTCCCCCCTTTTCCGTCCTATTATTATTGATGACAAGGTTAGGCTTTTTTTAGGGGTAAAAAATAAAATGTGTCTTCGAGGTAGAGTGACACAGCAATCATCAGAAGCTTGGAGGGACAGTGCTGTCTTGTGTACTGTGTATTGACTGAAAGCTACATTGGGCTGAGACTGGGAGGTGGTGCATTGAATCAGCTATAGCTTTTGTTAACAGACCCTTATGCAGGCAGGGGGTTGCATCCCAAATGGCACCCTATTCCCTATAGTGCACCACTTTTGACTAGGGCCCATTCGGGAATAGGGTGGCATTTGAGACCCACACAGGGACACAGGGCAAATGACCTGGAACTATTACCTCGTTAAAATATAATTGTCTACGTTCCAAATGTCACCCTATTCCCTATGTATTGCACTATTTTTTGGCCAGGGCCCATAGGGAATAGGGTGCTGTTTGGGACACAGAGCAGACAGTGTCATACACACCGAGTCTGAAGGACATTTAATATCATTATTGATGATGCGTATGGTTAAGTGGTTGTCAAATCCTCCACTACGGAAAACCATGTTCTTTGAATAATACATGTATGTAAAATTCTGTCCTGCTGGATATTAACACTAATACTTTTCTTATTATGACAATGATTGAATTATAATGTTTAGCCTTGGAACATGGACTCCTTTCCATCAACAAGCCACATACGCTACAGTCAGTTGTTTAAGGAACAAAAATAGGACAGCACTCCGGAGAATAAACTTAAATGAACATATTTTTATTGCCACGTGCATACGAGGCAACAGCAATCAATATCACCACAATTCGACAAGTATTCAGCACCTGATCTAAGTTTATATAAGGTGGAGTGGAGCACGTTGTTGATCTTTACAGTCAGTTGTTTACCATGTCAATGTTGTGAAATACAGATGGATAAGAAGATTATTACTCAGCTATCATGATGAGAGACCAAGTAATTACCAGTACACTGAGTCACTAACGGTTTTGGGGGGAGCTAGTGTGTGCACCTGCTATCCAAAAACATCCAAAGTGATGTACTCCCTGTGCTCTGTTTTGACTACTGCCCACCTGCTAGTACATAAGTAGGATATTAATTTGAGCCGGTTGCTACAGCAGGAAATAATCCTGCAGCAACAAGAAAGGTGAATTATTACGTGGATTATAATTAATGGTTGATACATTTTTCGTGAGGGGGAATCAAGTCTGTTAAACAAGTTAAACATTTCCTGCATTGCAGGAAAGTTCTCCAGCAACAGGGTGATCAAATTAAGATCCTACATCTGTAGCAGTCAGATTCCAATAGCGCACAGAGAGAACTACACCAATCTGCTTTCACGTTAGCTAGTCTGCATAGTTTAACACAGAGGAGAGAAGGCTCAGTGCATAGCCACAACATCAATAGCATTGATTGACTGGGGGCGTAGGGGTTAACAACATGGTGGCACACAACTGATATGACTACAATGTAAATCTGGACTTCAACCACGTTGCAATGTAAATCTATAGAACACACACCTGATGAGGGGTTACATTCAAACACACTCTTTCTCTTGTTCCCTCATTCCTCTATACTAGCTTTCAGATGACATTCTATGAGGAAGACAGAAAAGAGAGAGAGCGAGAAAGAGAGACCGAGAGAGAGAATTAATTTTGAGCATAGCTACATTTTGAGTACAGCTAACAAGAAAAGAAAAAAGAGTGGAAGAAAAACTAAAGATGAAAGAAAAGAGCGAGTCTCTTTAGAGTGCTGAGTTAACCCCAGTGGGCTGCTGTTAAATGTAGGCCCAGACTGTACCTCAGGCTCTGCCTTTCATTTTACACCCCACTCCGTCTTCCCCTCTCCTGTTCTACACTCCTCCTCCGCTTCCTTCTATCTATCCTTACGGGCACAAAGCATCTTCCTTCTCTAATTGAGACTGCCTGAGAGAGTCGGCCAAGAACGAGCGGCTTGCAAACACACACACACACACACACATGCAGGCAGACAGTGACATACACTCACACACAAGCACGCACACACATACTGTACATAAACACTGATATACCCTGATAAGAACATAAGACACACTACCACCCACGTTATGCTACTAGCTACACACACAAACATGCATTGCATGACAAGTAAGTACAACAAATCTCTGACCTACTACATGGAGTGTAATTTAATGAAGATCAAGCCATCATCATAAGATCAGAGAACCATGTTTCCTCCTGGAGATAGATTCATACAAAGAGATTACAGAGATAGAGCTGTAGAAGAAACCTTGAGGCGGGGTGCTGGAGGTATTATCACACACATACAAACACACACACACACACACACACACACACACACACACACACACACACACACACACACACACACACACACACACACACACACACACACACACACACACACACACACACACACACACACACACACACACACACACACACACACACACACACACAGAGAGAGAGATGCACACACAAAGAGATGCACATACACACAGAGATGCACACCCACACACACACACAGAAAGAGAGAGAGATGTACACACACACAGAGAGAGAGAGAGAGAGAGAGAGAGATGTACACACACACAGAGATGCACACACAGAGATAGAGACACACACACACACACACACACTGCTGCCATCGGACAAAGGGATTTATACTAATCCTCCTATGAGCAGATGAGATGAAGTCGGAAATAAAACGCTACAGGACAACTGGGATTGTGTACTATGGCAGATAGAGAGAGATGGAATGATGGGAGGGAGGGAATACAAAATAGTGGTAGAGATGGGGAAGGCGCTCTAACCCAGACACCACAGTATATATAGCACAGCATTGACCCTCCCCTACAGAAGCATCTTACCCAGACACCACAGTATATATACCCTCCCCTACAGAAGCCTCTAGCCCAGACACCACAGTATATATAGCACAGCATTGACCCTCCCCTACAGAAGCCTCTAACCCAGACACCACAGTATATATACCCTCCCCTACAGAAGCCTCTAACCCAGACACCACGGTATATATACCCTCCCCTACAGAAGCCTCTAACCCAGACACCACAGTATATATACCCTCCCCTACAGAAGCCTCTAACCCAGACACCACGGTATATATACCCTCCCCTACAGAAGCCTCTAACCCAGACACCACGGTATATATACCCTCCCCTACAGAAGCCTCTAACCCAGACACCACGGTATTTATAGCACAGCTGACCAAACACAAACCTCCAGAGTCATGTGTATGACTGCCTGTTTGTGTGTGTAACATGTCTATCAATCATCTACAACAGTGATTCCCAACCCTGTTCCTCCAGTTCCCCAACAGTACACATTTTTATTGTAAGCCTGGACAATCACACCTGATTCAACTTGTCAACTAATCATCAAACCCTCAATGAGTGGAATGAGGCGTGTCTGTCCAGGGCTATAACTAACCGGAGGACCAGGGTTGGGAAACACTGACCTACAACATCCCAAATACATGTGCATCACCAACATGCTCACAAACAGAGGTTCATTACATAAAATGGAACAGAGAAAATCATGCACATGTGCGAGCACACTTAGGGTTAAGTGCTCAAGGGCACATCAACAGATTACTCACCTAGTCGACTCGGGATTCGAACCGGCGACCTTTCAGTTACTAGCCCAACGCCCTAAACCGCTAGGCTACCTGCCGCCTTATGCCTCATTATACTTGTGAGGACTTTTTGGGGACCAACATTTGATTCCCATTCAAAATCCTATCTTCTCTAACCTCTAACCCTAAGCCTAACCTTAAACCTAACACCTAATCATAATTCTAACCTTAAACCTAACACCTAATCATAATTCTAACCTTAACCCTAAACCTAACCCCTAAGCCTAAAATAGCCTTTTTAAAAATGAGCACTGGCAAAATGTCCTCCCTTCTATGAATTTTAGTTGCTTTACTATTCTTGTGAGGACTTCTGGTGCTCACAAGTATAGTAAAACGTGTACAGACACACACACACACACACACACACACACACACACACACGCACACACACACACACACACACACACACACACACACACACACACACACACACACACACACACACACACACACACACACACACACACACACACACACACACACACACACACACACACACACACACCAGTGCCAATACGAGACAGAGGGACAACTGTGACACAGCATGAGAGCTGGCCGGAGGTTGACAACCATCAAAACAACAACAACAACAACACCTTTCTTAAACCTCCACCTAATGCTATGAAAAGACATACAGAGGGGGAGATGAAACCAGGTCCACGGTGAGAGAGAGAGAAATAGAGAGAGAGAGATTCAGAGAGCTTTGCAGTTAATGTTATCACTACACAGAGAGACAGGGGGTGACACTAGAAAACAACTGAGAGAAGACAGACCGATAAGCAATGAGATAAAAGGAGAGAGAAAGAGGGATGACACCAGGTTTACAGTAGAAGGGAAAAAACAGAGAAGCTCTGCCATTACCTTTTCGTGCGTCGAAACATGTTGCTACAGGATGCGCTGTGAGGCTCTGCTTTGGCAAACCCACAGGAGACTAGCTGAGCCACACAGACAGACAGACAGACACACAAGCAGCTAGGCAGTCAAGAGGCTGAATACACACTCCACAGCACCAGCATGGCAGCCTGACGGGGAGTGTGTGTGTGTCAGAGAGAGGGAAAGAGAGAGGGTGGAGAGGAAATGTCAGCAGAGCTACAGACAGCGAAAGAGAGCGAGAGAGCGATGGAGAGAACGAGAGAGGGAGAGCGAGGCAGAGAGGAGGAGAGAAAAAGAGGGAGGGAACAGACTGCCTTGCTTCCCTCTCGGACAGAGGGAGGATTCCGGGGCTGCTCTCAAGGGCAGGAAGTGTAGAGCGATGGAGAGAGAGGGGGGGTATAGAGAGTAATAACAGCAGGGATGTGTGTTGAGTGTGAAAGCTATCTGAGGGAGGAGAGCAGAGAGCAGTGGACTGTGGACTAATGTAAATGACAAGACAGAGGAAGAGAGAGAGGGGGAGAGAGAGCAAGAGAGAGGGAGGGGGGGATCAGGTGACAGCTTGGTGTGTGTGTGTGTGTGTGTGTGTGTGTGTGTGTGTGTGTGTGTGTGTGTGTGTGTGTGTGTGTGTGTGTGTGTGTGTGTGTGTGTGTGTGTGTGTGTGTGTGTGTGTGTGTGTGTGTGTGTGTGTGAGAGAGAGAGAGAGAGAGAGAGAGAGAGAGAGAGAGAGAGAGAGAGAGAGAGAGAGAGAGAGAGAGAGAGAGAGAGAGAGATGACAGCAGCACGGGTGGTGCAGCTACCAAAACAGAGACTGGTACTTATTGGAGAGCTTGAAACAGCAATTGCAGTAGGAATCGGATGACAACAGCAATAGGATATGTCATATTGTACCCCACCCCTCTCCTCTCCTACCCCTCTCTTTTATTCCCCTACCTCCCTCTCCTCTCATCTCTTGCTCTCTCTCCTTCCTCCCTCCCTCTCTCCAACAAACAACCACCTGCGATTTCATGAAATCCTTCCTTTTCTCCAACAAATGTATGATGTTCTGTGACATCATACATTTGCACTAGATATTGCAGAAAGGAAGATTTAGAGGGCAACAACACCACACACAATGCCAAGGGAAAACATCATCATTAGGACACACACTGCCAAGGGAAAACGTCATCATGAGGACACACACTGCCAAGGAAGATCGCCATCATGAGGACACACACTGCCAAGGAAGAACGTCATCATGAGGAGACACACACAAGTGCACAGGCACATGCACACACACACACACACACACACACACACTCGACAAAATAATTAAACAAATCTGTCAGTCCAATTGCAATACTACACACACACGCAAAACACACACAAACACACACAGTCAAGGGAGAACGTCATCATGGAGCGCTGAGATAGGAACAGAGAGCACAAAATGATTCAACAAATCTTATCCACATAGCAAATGAGATGATACTAAATGCTGACCAGGACTGACAGTTGCACAGCAATGCTGATGGGACTAATTCAATAATAGATGTCCCTCTAATGTAGACTAGGGCTGCATCCCAAACGGCACACTATGGGCCCTGGTCAAGTAGCACACTATATAGGGAATAGGGTGCCATTTGGGACGCAGCCTAGTAGGGAGTCTGAGCTGAGAGGTAAAGGCTGTGGCTGAAATATACAAGAGGGGGAGATAGCACTCAAGCATATCAGTGAAGGGAGGTTAATACGGTTGCAGAATTCAGGTAACTTTCCAAAAATCCCCAGGTTTTCCAGATATCCCAGAATCAGGAAGGAATAAGAGGGTAATCTGAAACCTCAAACCAGGATTTATGGACACTAATGATGATTAATGTACAAGTATGTGTGTATCTGTACTGCTTTGCTGACATGGTAGTTTGGGAAAACACAGTAAGCAGAGATACAGAAAGACAGAGGGAGGAGTCTGATCTTACAGAGAGAGAGAGAGAGAGAGAGAGAGAGAGAGAGAGAGAGAGAGAGAGAGAGAGAGAGAGAGAGAGAGAGACACTGGGAAAGCGACACAGGAGTTCCTAGCTTCACCCATGTTCAGTGTCCTGTTGTGACATCTGCTGCCCTGAGGTAAAGGTCAGAGGTCATGGACAACACCCACCAGGAAGTGACCTGACATGGTGGGGAGGGTCACCGATCACCATGATGATAAAAAACATATTGTGAGTCACTGGTCCTTAGACAAACTTCAATTTGCTTACCGCCCCAATAGATCCACAGACGATACAATCGCCATCACTCTGCACACTGCCCTATCCCATCTGGACAAGAGGAATACCTATGTAAGAATGCTGTTTATTGACTATAGCTCAGCATTCAACACCATAGTACCCTCCAAGCTCATTATTAAGCTCGAGGCCCTGGGTCTGAACCTCGCCCTGTGCAACTGGGTCCTGGACTTCCTGACAAGCCGCCCCCAGGTGGTGAAGGTAGGAAACATCACCTCCACTCCGTTGATCCTCAACACTGGGGCCCCACAAGGGTGCGTGCCAAGCACCCTCCTGTACTCCCTGTTCACCCATGACTGCATGGTCAAGCACACCTCCAACTCAATCATCAAGTTTGCAGACGACACAAAAGTAGTAGGCTTGATTACCAACAATGACGAGACAGCCTACAGGGAGGAGGTGAGGGCTCTGGGAGTGTGGTGCCTGGAAAATAACCTCTCACTCAATGTCAACAAAACAAAGGAGATGATCATGGACTTCAGGAAACAGCAGAGGGTGCACCCCCCCTATCTACATCGACAGGACCGCAGTGGAGAAGGTGGAAAGCTTCAAGTTCCTTGGTATACACATTACTGACTAACTGAAATGGACCACCCACACAGACAATGTGGTGAAGAAGGCGCAACAGAGCCTCTTCAACCTCAGGGGGCTAAAGAAATTTGGCTTGTCACATAAACCCTCACAAATTTTTACAGATGCACAATTAAAAGCATCCTGTCGGGCTGTATCACCGCCTGGTACGGCAACTGCACCCCCAGCAACTGCAGTGGACTCCAGAGGGTAGTGTGGTCTGCCCAATGCATTACCGGGGGCAAACTAACCGCCCTCCTGGACACCTACAGCAACCGATGTCACAGGAAGGCCAAAAAGATCATCAAGGACATCAACCACCCGAGCCACTGCCTGTTCACCCAGCTATCATCCAAAAGTAGGGCTGGGCGATAAATCAAGTTTTTTTTCCGATATATTCGAGTTTATGTTTTAGCGCGATATGGAAAATGCCTGTATCGCAAGAATTGAGGTTCTGTTATAACGTTGTAACGTTTTACAAATGCAAGAAAAGTGTGTGAAAGGAGATAACGGATGCAATCTTTACAGTAGAAAAGCCAGGCTTTAAAAAGCTGCTAGGTACAGTTGACCACAAATATTAGCTGCCAAGCCGCAAGTATTTCACGAAAGCCGATCTATGGTCGAGCAGAACAACAGAGCCATACCTAAGTTTGACAGTCCACTACATAAATGAAGACTGGAAATTGCTAAATGTCTGCCTCCAGATGTCTTACTTCCCCAATTATCATACGGGTGAAGTAATAGCCCAGGATCTCAATGACTCTCTGGCATCGTGGAAGAATAGAGAAGACCGACAGGTGTGCATGACAACTGACAGCAGGAGCAACATGATAAAAGCATTGCGCTTGAACAACTGTGCTTTGGGCACAGGTTTCAACTCGCCATCAGTAAGTGTGACATTGGATAATTAAAGTGAATTCCAAAAAGTTATGTTCAGGCCAGATGTAGGCTAATGTGTTAGTAGTTGTGTCATTCTGCCAATCCAATAGCAAATAACCACCGGCTGTTTTAATTATAACAACAAATTAACTAAATGAATACATTTTCAATCAAAATTATTTTATAAATTACATATTCAAACAGCTAGTGGTCAAACATAGACGTGTGGGTGTGTGTTGTTCATTTCTGTTGTTCATTTGTTTAGCACAAATAGGCCTTGAGGCCTTGTATATTTCAGTTAAGAATTATGTCTTGGCCTTTTTTAATTTGTTTAGAGAAAAACAAGAAATCGAGATATATATATTGTGAATCGTCCAAACCTCTGAAAAAAAATGTACTTTCAGGCCATATCGCCCAGCCCTATCCAGAAGGTGAGGTCAGTGCAGGTGCATCAAAGCTGGGACCGAGAGACTGAAAAACAGCTTCTATGTCAAGGCCATCAGACTGTTAAACAGCCATCACTAGCACATTAGAGGCTTCTGCCTATAGGCATAGACTAGGAATCACTGGCCACAAGATTTCTGGCTCTCACAGACCTGTAACTTCTTTTTTAAGAGGCTCCTCTGTCCTGCACTCGTTACCTGTATTAATGGCAACTGTTTGAACTTGTTATTAGTATAAAAGACACCTGTCCACAACCTCAAACAGTCACACTCCAAACTACACTATGACCAAGACCAAAGAGCTGTCAAAAGACACCAGAAACAAAATTGTAGACCTGCACCAGGCTGGGAAGACTGCATCTGCAATAGGTAAGCAGCTTGGTTTGAAGAAATCAACTGTGGGAGCAATTATTAGGAAATGGAAGACATACAAGACCACTGATAATCTCCCTCGATCTGGGGCTCCACGCAAGATCTCACCCCGTGGGGTCAAAATGATCACAAGAACGGTGAGCAAAAATCCCAGAACCACACGGGGGGACCTAGTGAATGACCTGCAGAGAGATGGGACCAAAGTAACAAAGCCTACCATCAGTAACACACTACGCCGCCAGGGACTCAAATCCTGCAGTGCCAGACATGTCCCCCTGCTTAAGCCACTACATGTCCAGGCCCTTCTGAAGTTGGTTAGAGAGCATTTGGATGATCCACAAGAAGATTGGGAGAATGTCATATGGTCAGATGAAACCAAAATATAACTTTTTGGTAAAAACTCAACTCGTCGTGTTTGGAGGACAAAGAATGCTGAGTTGCATCCAAAGAACACCATACCTACTGTGAAGCATGGGGGTGGAAACATCATGCTTTGGGGCTGTTTTTCTGCAAAGGGACCAGGAAGACTGATCCGTGTAAAGGAAAGAATGAATGGGGCCATGTATCGTGAGATTTTGAGTGAAAACCTCCTTCCATCAGCAAGGGCATTGAAGATGAAAGGTGGCTGGGTCTTTCAGCATGACAATGATCCCAAACACACCGCCCGGGCAACGAAGGAGTGGCTTCGTAAGAAGCATTTCAAGGTCCTGGAGTGGCCTAGCCAGTCTCCAGATCTCAACCCCATAGAAAATCTTTGAAAGTCCGTGTTGCCCAGCAACAGCCCCAAAACATCACTGCTCTAGAGGAGATCTGCATGGAGGAATGGGCCAAAATACCAGCAACAGTGTGTGAAAACCTTGTGAGGACTTACAGAAAACGCTTGACCTCTGTCATTGCAAACAAAGGGTATATAACAAAGTATTGAGATACAATTTTGTTATTGACCAAATACTTATTTTCCACCATAATTTGCAAATAAATTCATTAAAAATCCCACAATGTGATTTTCTGGATTTTTCTAATTTTGTCTGTCATAGTTGAAGTGTACCTATGATGAAAATTACAGAACTCTCTCATCTTTTTAAGTGGGAGAACTTGCACAATTGGTGGCTGACAAAATACTTTTTTGCCCCACTGTATATACTGTATTCTATACTATTCTACGGTATCTTAGTCACTCAATAATGTTTACATATCTTGCATTACTCATTTCATTTGTATATACTGTATTCTATGCTATTCTACGGTAACTTAGTCACTTAATAATGTTTACATATCTGGCATTACTCATTTCATATGTATATACTGTATTCTATGCTATTCTACGGTAACTTAGTCACTTAATAATGTTTACATATCTGGCATTACTCAGCTCATGTGCATATACTATTTTCTATACTATTCTACGGTATCTCATTCACTCAATGTTTACATATCTTGCATTACTCATCTCATATGTATACTGTTCTTCTATACTATTCTACTGTATCTTAGTCTGTTCCGCTCTGACATTGCTCATCCATATGTATATATATATAGTCTTAATTCATTCCTACTTAGATTTGTGTGTATTGGGAAAATGTTGTGTAATTTGTTAGATATTACTTGTTAGATATTACTGCACTGTCGGAGCTAGAAGCACAAGCACTTCGCTACACCCGCAATAGCATCTGCTAACAACGATCATTAGACCAATAAAATTTGATGTAGGTCCCTTAAACATAGCGTGAATACCACACTGATAGTAACTCACTCACTGGCCACTCTAACCCTTGTCCAAATTGATTACTAGAAAATGTCACACACACACACAGATAAATACCAGACATGTCAATGAGTCTGGAAGATGTCACACACAAATACCTCAGCTTTTTGAAACCCTAACACCTACAGACAGCATTCGTGCCCAGAGGCAGAACAGGAAAGACTGCAGACTGCAGAGCACGCAAAATCAAACAAAATGCAAATGAAATGCTTTTTGAAAAACGCCTCTGCAAATGCTCTATATTCATTCCGTATTCATATCATATTCATTTCACCCATACAATAACAGGTACCTTCTGTGCTACAATGGGATTTTACAGTAAATGTGATGTATTGAGATAAATCTATGTGGCTAACATACACACAGCACAGCAGCTAGCTAGGCCTACATGCCACAGTGGCATAATAGCCAGTAGCCACAGATTCAAATCCAGAGAAAAGGAATTTTAAATCCTTTAAATCCATCTCTACAGGTATAGAGGAGGGAACTCACTATCTACTCCTACAAAAGGTGAGGATATTTAAAACTTGTGCTGGGCGATATGGCCAAAATATCATATCACCGTATTTTTTTAAAATTGACCGTATGACAATATTTGACAGTATTTCTGATTTTAAATGATTACATTTCTAAATGTTCTTTATAAGTAGTGCATGACCTCAGGGTGGCAACATATACATTCTAAGAGTCTTTCTCCATTCTGATTGTTTTATACTGTTCAATTCAACTTCAACCCAAAATATTTTTTTGCATTTTCATAAATTTCTGCTTTTCCTGCACTCATTTGAAATAATTTCCACACTGCCATGTAGGGCTGCACGATATGGGCAAACAATCTAAACCTGATTTTGAACCAAATGTTGCAATAGCGATTTTACTTATGATTTAGAGCAAAACACTTGGTGATATGTTGGAATCATGGAAATAGAATGATTATTCTAATTCTATAGATAGAATACAGGTGAAGTCAGAAGTTTACTTACACCGTAGCCAAATACATTTAACCTCAGTTTTTCACAATTCCTGACATTTAATCCTAGTAAAAATTCCCTGTCTTAGGTCAGTTAGGATCACCACTTTATTTTAAGAATGGGAAATGTCAGAATGATAGTAGAGAGAATTATTTATTTCAGCTTTTATTTCTTTCATCACATTCCCAGTTGGTCAGAAGTTTACATACACTCAATTAGTATTTGGTAGCATTGCCTTTAAATTGTAGCCATTTGACTAGATGTTCAGGAGACTTATGGCTTGGGGGTAGAAGCTGTTTAGAAGCCTCTTGGACCTAGACTTGGTGCTCCGGTACCGCTTGCCGTGCGGTAGCAGAGAGTCAGTCTATGACTAGGGTGGCTGGAGTCTTTAGGGCCTTCCACTGACACCGCTTGGTATAGAGGTCCTGGAAGGCAGGAAGCTTGGCCCTGGGCCATGTACTGGGCCGTTCGCACTACCGTCTGTAGTGCCTTGCTAAGAAAAGACAAACTAGCTGTTTGCAGACGTAAGCAACCCAAACTAATGTTGTAATTATAGAACGCTATTGGATTTATATGAAGAAGCAAAGTGAAAACAGCATTGTTGTCATCAACATTGTTGCATGTGCTGCATTGACCATGCAGACTGAACGCAAGTGTCTCATGGTCGAGGAAAAGCAAATGCGCTCCTTGAGTGACAGGGGGCGGGGCTAGGTCTGTGTGGAAAACGGCATGGAGAGAGAGAGAGCGCGAAGAGAGATGACTCAAGTAGCGAAGTAAACTATAAAAATGGACGTTAAACACGGCATATCACATTTGACAAACCAAACATTCAAATACCGTTATAGAAGGTAAAGTAAAAACACAAACCGGTCCATGTATCAATACCAGTATATTGTAAAATACGGTATACCACCCAGCCCTCTCTAAAACCTACCTTAGCCTAGTTTAGATACAGTAGTATGGTGCAAAATAAACAGTTTAGTCATTCTGACTAAGCTAATAGATAGAGGACTCTATTGAATACAGTACTTAATGACTGTTTAGTAACTGTGTGCAGGTGTACTACTACTGATATACAAGCCTTTTTCTCCTCACTTCAATTAGTGAAAGAGACACACTGAGGAAAGGGAAAGCCACAGACAGGGAGAGTGAGAGAGATGAGTCAGAAGAACGATGTAAGTGAGGGAACGCTTCAGCACCATAGAGAGAGAGCGATTGAGAGAAAGGAGGAAAGCCCGGAGTGAGGGAACACTTCAGCACCATGGACAGCAACACACACAAGCTCTCAGAATTTCAAGCTACACGTCACTACGATCCCGAGTGTGTGTGTATGTGTATGAAAGTGAGTCTGCATCCTTTCAAACCCCCATTTCTCACATGCTGACAACTCCTAACCCCTCTCTCCAGAAACATGTGAAGTGTGAAGAGACTTCCTATAGTGCTGCTATTTCAGAGCTCAACTGTGCATGAGATTGTCAGTGTGTCGGGTCTACAAGAAAACCCTCCCAAAAAGTTGTGTGGGGTATAAAGCTTCATGGGGCAAAACCGATTTCTGTCCAGTGAACTGACGTTAGAAGACTGTGCATACAGGCACATTCATGTGGAGGCAAATCAAATAAACCCCAAGCTTGGAGTCACCTGAGCGTCAGTTTAGATTTACAATTTAAATAATCCACGGGTAGAGAGGTTCACAGGGGCTAAAATATGTTCCCATTTACAGAGTACTGCTTTTCTATGTTTCTCCCAAACATAACACACATACACACCAAGGTACTACCCAATGAACCCAAAACGTAAACTCACCTGCTACTTTTTCGGGGCAGAGGCAGATCCTTCTGGAGAACAAGAGAGAGGGACAGAGAAAGAGAAGAGGGGACACAAATAAAATATCAGATTAGTGTTCTACACTCTTAGAAAAAAGGGTTCCAAAAGGGTTCTTCAGCTCTCCCCATAGGAGAACCCTTTTTGGTTCCAGGTAGAACCCTTCAGAACCCTTTGTTTCTTAGTGTATAGTTATATATACTGTACATTGTACAGTATATAGACACAATTAACCCTTTAGTTTAGGGGCCATTGGGGCAATATACTGTTGAAAGAAGGTGCCTAACCCCAACAACCTCTTGCCATATCTGTAACTTCAAACACTTCATGCTCTAAATCCAGCTTCCCCAACCCTTCACTGATGACATATTACATTATTATTACCACACTCACAGGCTGAGTGGAGCCAGTCATTTCCAAAATGGTCGCCCTGTTTACAACATTGGGGACAGAGAAGCAGGAAACTAACGTGATTACGATCCATTGGGATTGATCTGAGAGAGAAACACTCTCCTAAAGTCTCCATGTTGTGCTCCCTTAACACGATCCCCAGTCCAGGATCATATTACAGTACTGTTTCTATTATAAGGCAATAAAAGGACATTTTATGAAGTTATTCTATAGATAAACTGCTGTTCTCCTGACGCTCCTGTCAGTTTATATCAGGAACAAGGACAGCATGAGAGTTTATCTCCTCCCACGCAGAACCAATACCGTATGTGTGTGTGTGTGTGTGTATGCATGTGTAGTGTGTGTGACCAGAGCCCTCATCAAAAGTAGTGCAAAATATAGGGAATAGGGTGCCATTTGCAATGGAACCATAGTCTAACCTTGTCCCCAGACTAGTGTGCATTAGGGAGGAAGTGTGGTTGTGGAGACAACAGACGAACTACAGTGTATACAGACCACAGGTGGCTGGTTGCACCTTTATTTGCGAGTACGGGCTCATAGTAATGGCTAAAACAGAATAAATGTAATAGCATCAAACACATTGTTTCCATGTGGTTGATAAAATTCCATTGACTCCATTCCAGCCATTATTATGAGCCGTCCTCCCCTCAGCAGCCTCCTGTGATGACATAGACCCAGCTAGGGAACATTCTCACTCCCTTCTGAATCTCCAATCCATGTCTCGTCTCTTTGCCCTTGTTGACTTGCCCTCTAACATCTGATAGCATTGGATCAGCATCAGCTATATACAGATGTAGGATCTTCATTTCAGCCAGTTCGCTACAGAAGCAAAATAATCCATCAGCAACATGAAAAGTGAATTATTATGTGGATTATAATTCATGTACATTTTTGATATTTTTTCATGAGGGAAAATCAAGCCTGAAATTTCTAAGTGGAAATTCCAAACTTCATAAGCTTTTTTTAAACAGGTTGATCAAATTAAGATCCGATATCTGTATGATGCTATAAGCATGATCTCTTATACCTATTCTAAAGCTTTTAAATCCATGAGGGGACAGTCAACAAAGGCATAGACAGGGTGGGGACTGGGGAGTGGGGCTAGAGTATCAGAACACTCCACTTCTCTCAAAGGAAAGTGACATCATTCACCTTCTTCGTTCTCCCTGGGATATGTTACATCATCAAGGCCACAGACAGGAAGTGACCTAAACTGATGTGACTAAAATGGAGCTCTGCGTGGCACCTTGGAGCAGGACTAATGGATGGGGGGGAACATTTTTGTGCATGCATGTGTTTGTATATGTGTGTGTGCATGTGTGTGTGTTACCATAGGCCTTTGAAATCCACCTTGACTACAGTATCAACCTTGAGATCTCTCAGGTCTGTTGAATGGAGAGAATGTATAAAGGAATGGATGAAGAGAATACGAAAGAAAAGCTCAGCTGTAAGAAAAGGAAAAGAAGGACAGCAGCAAACAAAGGAAGGACACACTGACATAATCTAACTTGACTAGGATGGACAACATGGCAACATATTAAGTAATGGCTAGGAAGGATAACATGGCAACATTAAGTAATGGCTAGGAAGGACAACATGGCAACATATTAAGTAATGGCTAGGAAGGACAACATGGCAACATATTAAGTAATGGCTAGGAAGGACAACATGGCAACATATTAAGTAATGGCTAGGAAGGACAACATGGCAACATTAAGTAATGGCTAGGAAGGATAACATGGCAACATATTAAGTAATGGCTAGGAAGGACAACATGGCAACATATTAAGTAATGGCTAGGAAGGACAACATGGCAACATATTAAGTAATGGCTAGGAAGGACAACATGGCAACATATTAAGTAATGGCTAGGAAGGATAACATGGCAACATATTAAGTAATGGCTAGGAAGGATAACATGCAACATATTAAGTAATGGCTAGGAAGGGCACATATTAAGTAACGGCTAGGAAGTGAAACATAGGATTAGGAAGGGCAAGTGATGGCTCCCTCTATATGAAGTCAATCATCAATTAAACCTCCCACTTTTATAGTGTATCTGTGAAATCTCCCATGAATTTGGGTACCGTCCCAAATTGCACCCTATTCCTTATTTAGTGCACTACTTTTGACCAGGGCCCATAGGGTTCTGGTCAAAAGTAGTACACTTTATAGGGAAAGGGTGACATTTGGGATGCACATATTGGCAATACCCTGATTGTGTGTGCTGTCATACAGGTCATACAAGCACCCTGGACAAATGTTAGAATGGACAATACAGAACACAGACCACTAGACCCTAGTAATATATTCAGTCATGTCTAACAAACATGGGCAAAATAACATCAACTACTGTAGAACTAAATGTATTAGCAAATAGAAGAACATAACTACATGTATTGGTAGTACAGTACATTAACTGGATATTTCATGGGTTAAACTGTTGAAACTGGAGCAACATTGCATGAATTCAGTGAGTCGTCATGGGAATGCCTAACTGTGAGGAGCCATTTCCTGATTTCCTGATAGTGGATAAGAACCCCGTCACAATGACAGACCTCCTGTGTCTCTGCATTTCAGCCTTTCCTCATGTTAATCAATGAACACACACACCCACACAAACACTGTAGTGTACACACATACACACACACTTTAGTGTACACAGGTACAGACACGCACACGCACACCCTGTAGTGTACACAAATACACACACGCACAGACATACACTGTAGTGTACACACATACACCTCCCCACACCCCTCTCAGGCTCTCTCACTCAATTATGCATGTGGACCTCCATGCTATTATTTGTCATTAGCGGTTAAGTGCGAGTCCTTTCTGTGAGTTCCCCCCTCAGTCGCTCTGTTCTTTCATAAGATGAAACACACCATCCAAAACAGATTCACTTCTCAGCTGAGACAATCCCAAAAGGTATCGCGACTCGTACAGCATTTAATTCCTCAACATTTCTTTAGCTCATAATTACCCACAGAGAGAGAGAGGTGTGTTTGAAAAGAAAGAACCCCTTTTCAGTAAAATGCCAACTGCCAACACTTTGAAATAAACATGGACATAATCATAAAGTTTCTCTGTAGTTGGTACGCTGGGGCTCTGAAACTAAGAGTTCTTTGCTGGCAGAAAAGATTACACTATGGCCCCGGTCAAAATAAGTATGCTATATAAGGAATTGGGTGCCATTTGTCATTTCAGAGTTTGACAAAAAAAAAAAAAACATTTTTCAGTAGTAATATGCACTCAAATAAAACACTCAAATAAATGTAGCCAGTTACAGTTCCTTGATTTTGTGAATGTCATCCCTGTTTCTCAGCTTAATATTCTAACAGCTCACTTGTACAAGTATCTTTAATGACCTTTAGTGGAAAAGATTAGACTATGTCTGTGTTTCAAATGGCATCCTATTCCCTACATCGTGCACCACATTTGACCAGGGCTCGTAGTGTACCATATAGCAAATAGAGTGCCATTTGGGTCGCAACGTGAATGTGGGCGTGAATTCATGTAGCACAAGTCTCTCTGACACTGTCAAGAACCAATACATTAGCATTACCTGATATAATAGAATATCACTATGCTAGCACTTTCTTCTCCCCTGCAGAACAACTTTAGCTGTCTGATGATAATCTTAGGGTACTAACACCTAAAGGAATCCTATAAGAAAAAAACAGCAGATAAAAAATTCAGTAACAAGAGCCAGGCACAGTAGCCATTCTGTTTCCTTTCAACATTCCCAACAGTGAAATTACAAATTAATTACAAAGGGTTTTTAACTTCAACAATCCATTTTTGTATTGGATAGTCTATGTCTTACAAGTTTAGCCTCTTTTTTTTGTCAGTGACTGACAGTAGTATACTGGCTGCGTCCTCTCTCCTCTCAAATGATCCAATTCTTATCCCTTCCTGTTAAGGAAATTGAAAGTTGGCAGCTTGCCCAGAACAGAGTTGGACCACCTTTCATCCCACTCATGGTTGTAACTACAGTACATACAGTTTACCATAATGAAAACTGATGTAGTGAGAAGAGTGACTGCTGCTGCTGCTACTGAGTCAATCAGTCTTAAAGGAAACACTGTCACCTATATTGACACGATCATATTGTCATTACCGTAATATGACTGACTGACTGACACACAGGGTTGCACATTTTTGGGAATATTCAGAGGTGAAATTAACGGGAATATATGGGAATTAATGGAAATATATGCAAATGAATATTAATACCATTTAAATGTAGATGTTTTTTGCATTGGATATATTTACCATATCATATGGAGACAGAAATATAAAACTTTAATTAAAGTTAAATTTGTAACTAAATAGTTTTTTTTATTTCTATTGGAAGGATTTAATCATCTGCAATTATGTCTACTTATGATAAGGTAAAATGAGTTGACTCTTCACATGGATGATTTCACTGAACAACAAAAGAAAGGGAATATTGAATGATCCCCAATGATCCATCGCATCTCCCAAAAATGTTTTCAACATACATCTGTAAAATGATAGTCTAGAAACTAAAGCTTTGGTTGTCTTCCTCTCAGGCTTCCATGTCTTGGACCTCCTTAATGTCCACCTCTTGAACATCAGACTCTGAGGCCTCATCTTCACTGTCACTTTCCAACCTTGTTGAGGATGAAACGTTGTCAGGCTCAAAAAGCCATAAATTTGCCCGGATGGCCACCAATTTTTCAACCCTTGTATTGGTCAGACTGTTGCATGCTTTGGTGTGTGTGTTCCCAAACAAGGACCAGTTGCACTCTGAGGTGGCTGATGTTGGTGAGATTTGGAGGGTGATGGAGGCAACAAGGGAAAGAGCCTCAGATCCACAAAGTCCCTTCCACCAGGTGGCTGATGAGATATGTTGGCACGACTGCCATGTTGCATCTCCATCCCAAAGCCCTTGCTTGGAAGTGTACTTCGCCGGACTGCCAAGAACCTTGCCCTCATCCAGGCCAAGGTGGCGAGACACGGTAGTGATGACACCATAGGCCTTGTTGATCTCTGCACCAGACAGTATGCTCTTGCCAGCATACTTGGGGTTCAACATGTACGCTGCGGCGTGTTTGGGCTTCAGGCAGAAGTCTTCACGCTTGTTGATGTATTTCAGAACTGCAGGTACCTCTGCATGCAGCAATAGTGAAGTGGCAGGGCAGTACGGATTTGTTCTCTTACATCTGCAAGCAGAGTCTGAACATCAGACAGGATGGCATTGTCTCCCTCAATCTGTGCAATGGCTACTGCTATTGGTTTCAGGAATTTCACGCTGCTTACCACTCTCTCACAAAATACATCATCCAGGAGGATCCTCTTGAAGGGGCTGTCCATATCGGCAGACTGTGATACGGCCAGACATAAGTATTTGATACATCAGAAAAGCAGAACTTAATATTTGGTACAGAAACCTTTGTTTGCAATTACAGAGATCCTGTAGTTCTTGACCAGGTTTGCACACACTGCAGCAGGGATTTTGGCAGTGTATAGATTCCGTCTCTCACAGTTGAAGTGTACGTATGATAAAAATGACAGACCTCTACATGCTTTGTAAGTAGGAAAACCTGCAAAATCGGCAGTGTATCAAATACTTGTTCTCCCCACTGTATATTCACCCCACCCAGTATTGATAACAAAACTTACCAGAAAGCATGTAGTCCTTGGCTCAGACAGTGTAGTAGTGTGGGCTCAATAGCATCTCATTAGTGTGCAAGATCTTGAGAATCAGCTGTACATGTGATGAAAGAATGCACTGTGCATGAGGAGGGTTGCAATTCCATTGAATTGGGGATAGTTTAACCAAAATATGCCACAAGACCTAGAATTGCCTTATGTGTATCCCACAAAAAAAGGTTCACTGTTATAAGCTAACTTTTTTGATGAATTGAAGCAAAAATCTCCAAATTCCCGGGCTTAACTTCCCATGCAAAATTTCCGGAATAATTCTGGAAATTCACTGGAAAGTGTTCAGACAGCCTTAATCTAAATAAAACATTTTTTTAAATCCTAAGCAATTTACACAAAATACCCCATACTGACAAAGCGAAAACAGGTTTTTAGACATTTTTAGAAATGTATTAAAACAAAAACATAAGTATTCAGACCCTTTGCTATGAGACTTTAAATTGAGCTCAGGTGCATCCTGTTTCCATTGATCATTCTTCAGATGTTTCTACAACTTGATTGGAGTCCAATTGTGCTAAATTCAATTGAGTGGAAAGGCACACACCTCTCTATATAAGGTCCCATAGCTAACAGTGCATGTCAGAGCAAAAAACAAGCCATGAGGTCAAAATAATTATCCGTAGAGCTCCGAGACAGGATTGTGTCGAGGCACAGATCTGGGGAAGGGTGCCAAAACATTTCTGCAGCCTTGAAGGTTCCCAAGAACACAGTGGCCTCCCTCATTCTTAAATGGAAGAAGTTTGAAACTACCAAGACTCTTCCTAGAGCTGGCAGCCCAGCCAAACTGAGCAATCAGAGTAGAAGGGCCTTGGTCTGGAGCCTGACAGGAGTCTTTGTCGCTCCTAGTGATTACTTACCCACACACACAAACAAGCAAGCAAAGACACAGAGATGCCTGTGTTATACTGGCTTATGGAAGTGGCCTAGGGAGAGGATTAGAGTTGAGAATACACACACACACACACACATTACACTGTCTATCTGGGTTTGAGTCCTTGACCTCTGCCCCCTCCTTGTCCCCTGGCACTGACTACCCCTTGCTTCTCTTGCTTCCCCCACCCCCTCTACACCCTTTGGCAGTGACAAGTGAAAGTGGAGCCAGCCTGGGGAATTACCAGCCACTTTACTGAGGCTGGGGTCTAGCCAACAGAAGCTGCCCCTGCCCTCTATGTGTGTATGTATGTGTGTGTGTGTGTGTGACGGCCCCTTGGCTGTTTTGGTTGTCCTTCCCTCTGTGCAAAGAGCTGTTAGCCTAGTCTTACCATTAGTCCTATTATTATTATTATTGGGGCGGCAGGGTAGCCTAGTGGTTAGAGCGTTGGACTAGTAACCGGAAGGTTGCGAGTTCAAACCCCCGAGCTGACAAGGTACAAATCTGTCGTTCTGCCCCTGAACAGGCAGTTAACCCACTGTTCCCAGGCCGTCATTGAAAATAAGAATTTGTTCTTAACTGACTTGCCTGGTTAAATAAAGGTAAAATAAATAAAAATAAAAAGTCCTACTATTAGTCCTACATTTAGTTCTATCATTAGTCCTACCATTAGTCCTATTATTAATCCTACCATTAGTCCTACCATTAGTCCTACCATTAGTCCTATTATTAGTCCTACCATTAGTCCTATTATTAGTCCTACCATTAGTCCTATCATTAGTCCTACCATTAGTCCTATCATTAGTCCTACCATTAGTCTACTAGTGCCTGGTAATGGGCTTTAAGAGTAGAGGAGGACCACATCCTCACATATCCCACTAGCATTTAGCCTGTGTGTGGATATTGATGACTTGAATGGGAACGGGTTTCCACTCATGACACACACACACTCACACACACACACAAGAATGAATGTGTACACACACACGCATGCACGAATAGACACATCCACGCACACACACACACACTCCATTGAGAATTGAGCTAATGATCATATGTGCTGGTTTGACTTGCAAATGCATGTCTGTCTGTCTGTCTGTCTGTCTAGAGAGAGAGAGAGCTTGTGTGTGGAGGGAGTGTGTGTGTGTGTGTGTGTGTGTGTGTGTGTGTGTGTGTGTGTGTGTGTGTGTGTGTGTGTGTGTGTGTGTGTGTGTGTGTGTGTGTGTGTGTGTGTGTGCATATATATGTATGTATGTGTATATACTATTTGTCTGAATGCATACATTCTGTGTGTATGGCTGCCCGAAAGAGATTCTGATTATCATGATGATTGTTTTTTTACAAGAAAAGGCCATAAGGTCCTCATGGAATAACAGGAACATTCATAAGCTGTTCCTAGAATTCAGCATCTCTGCTCAAACTTCTAAGAAAATGTCTTCTAGAACATTGTAACATTTTATGGTGTTTAATCAGGTTTTTAGTACTATGGCCCATGTCAGCCTTGGTGGAATTATCTCTGATGGTCACAGGGGACAGAAGGGTCCCATCCAGCAGGGTTCTGCCCCCCTATTTGCATGCAGGGAGGGGGCCCAGGACCTAGGAGGGGGAGATTAACTAGACATGATTTGCTTCCTGTAGTAAGTGAATATAATCCCCCTAGGAAAAAGTAGTTACTGTCATGCAGCATGAGCTAATGCATCAAATTGTAACTTGATATTCCATTAGTCTCCTGCATTAGGCATAGGGGCTAAGGCTAGCCAATTTAGAACATAGATTGTTTTCATTTGTTTGTCAAATATTATGTACCTTTGAATATATTATTTTACTAGTTTAAAGCTTAGTTGCTACATCCACTTTTGGAAAGATACATTAATAATACCAATTGATTATTGAAGAATATAATTTATCTCATGAGTTTAGTTCAACTGTTGTGGGCCTACCCCATCAGAACACAAAATATAAGCTTGTTTTACTCCAATGTTTGTAAACAATATAAATGTAAACAAACACTGTATAGCCACAAAACATGGTTAAAACTCTAATGTTGACATCATGGATGTTCATCCTTTGCTTTGATAGATCTAACGTTATGAATTTGATAGTAGCTACATTTCTCAAGGCCCATCCCTAAACGTTTTACCAAAACAAAGGCAGGGAGTCGCTTTGTTTTTGTTCCTTTTAAGGAATCTCGCTTTAATGTTTGTTTTTTTCGTGATCCAATTTTTGACAAAATATTTGAAACAAGAAAGTTCTCACCTGGAGCCTCCGACGTCGAATGATTCCAGAGTCATCCATGGCAGTGGCGGGAACACGCGAGTCGCGTGCTTTGGAGTAGTATCACCTGGTCTCGTGGCCCCAGTGTGGTCGCCTGGTGTCTCCAGGGTACGGTACAGGGCATGGAGTTCCCGCGTGGCACTGGCTGCCTGCGGTACACTGGCCAAGAACACTCCCGTCTCGCTCCTCTTCACTAGAGCGACAAAGCCTCTAGTCTGCTCAACTCACAAACCAAAAACCCATTCCGCCCAACTAACATCTGGCCCTGTACCCTAAACAGCTGCTCTAGCAAGTGCTAATGAAGCAAGTTCCTGAAGGTACCAGCATGTCCTAATGTCCTTAATACATTGGACTATAGAGAGGAGCCTGAAGTAGGCTAGTCGAATTTTAATTGTAGCCCACTTTTTAAAATGTAGGCTAACACACACATTAAATTAAAATGTATAGACAGAAATAGCATAACAATTATGGAAAGTACTTTAGGTTAAAAGTAGTGCACCTTCAGTAGTGGTTTTCATATGATTATAATTCTTAAATTATTTGATTGAATGTCTGTTGTTTATTTCCATGTTTGTGTTTATTCCTATGGTGATGTTTTCATTGCACTGTGGCTGTCCATTCACTTTAGCAATTCGGGATTGCTGTCCACGTGTTTAATTAATCTGGTGTCCAAAAGCCCCCTTTATAACGCATTTGTTGTTATAATAGCCTAATGTAGACTACTGTAAACTACTAGCATATGCAATTGAGAAACACGCCTTATAGGCTACAATCATTGCTACAGTCAAATGTATGCAGATTGACCTCCGCGCGCAGATCAAGCGACACGTGTACGCGTCTTCGAATCCTCCCAACACGCAAACCCCATCCGGTACAGTCGTTTGACATCTGTTTGATGTTCTATGGATTCCCATAAGGAGCAAAACACGCAACCTTATACATTCATTTCTGATCCATGCTGAATACTACCCCAGAGTTTACTGCTATGAACAATCCTTGTGTTATCCCACAGATTAGGGCTATTAGCTACATACCGTTTCCTCATCTCACCCGCTCGCAGGTACTGCCATATTATTTTCTGAACGTGTCACTCTCATCCCTTTTAGTTTTAATATCCACTGTATAATGATGTTTACCCTGAAGGCGAGGTGGTTTGTAATATATATCGTGATATATCTCTCGCCATTCCATTCCCTACCTCCCACCCCCTTCTAAACACAACGAAATCACTTTAGGTTTGTTAACCCCTCAGCGACCAGATTTCCCCTCCCTCCCTTGAATCTCCTCGCCATTCTCCATAGTGGAGAGAAATGTAGGTCGTATAGCCAGCCATATGTAATATAGGTATGTATCACTTTAAGGGACAGGCATTGTTGTATTAAACCTTAATATAAAAGAAAGAAGTCAGAGCCATCTACAGTTATATAAATCATGATGTGAAATGTTAAATAGTTAACAGTCAAGTTAATTGAACGTAATGTCCTACGAAAAAATAAAGCAAACCTTCAGTTGCATAAAATATGAATTATTAACCTCCTACGAAAAAATAAAGCAAACCTTCAGTTGCATAAAATATTAATTATTAACCATAGATAAGACTTCACTTTCATCCCATGACACTGCAGTATTACATATTACTGTCTCACAGAGTTTAGGTCAGAACATTCACTGTCTGTCACCGTAGGAGGAACATTATACAACCAAACTCCCACCATTTGTTAAGGTGAAAGGGTTATGGCGATAGTTAGATATCAACAAGGCTATATCTATCTCCAAGCGGGCAGCTTTGACCTGTTTCTAGCCCTGATTTGGTAATTGGATACGTAAACGAGTCATATACAGTACAGTTTAATTAGATCTTTAGAAAGAGGAGAGGCTCTGTGATACAATATGTTGTTTTTTTATCAGATTTTTTAAGCTAAACTTGTTGCCTGATTAACCTCTGGTGGCAGAGCATTCCATGATGACACAGCTCTATACAAACACTACCAGTCAAAAGTTTTAGAACACCTACTCATTCAAAGGTTTTTCTTTATTTTTACTGTTTTCTACATTGTAGAATAATAGTGAAGACATCAAAACTATGAAATAACACATATGGAATCATGTAGTAACCAAAAAAAGTGTTAAACAAATCAAAATATATTTTATATTTGAGATTCTTCAAATAGCCACCCTTTGCCTTGATGAGAGCTTTGCACACTCTTGGCATTCTCTCAACCAGCTTCAACTGGAATGCTTTTTCAACAGTCTTGAAGGAGTTCTCACATATGCTGAGCACTTGTTGGCTGCTTTTCCTTCACTCTGAGATCCGACTCATCCCAAACCATCTCAATTTGGTTGAGGTCAGGGGATTGTGGAGGCCCGGTCATCTGATGCAGCACTCCATCACTCTCCTTCTTGGTAAAATAGCCCTTACACAGCCTGGAGGTGTGTTGGGTCATTGTCCAGTTGAAAAACAAATGATAGTCCCACTAAGCGCAAACTAGATGGGATGGCGTATCGCTGCAGAATGCTGTGGTAGCCATGCTGGTTTAGTTTACCTTGAATTCTAAATAAATCACTGACAGTATGACCAGCAAAGCACCCCCACACCATAACACCTCCTCCTCCTCCATGCTTTACTGTGGGAAATACACATGCAGAGATTATCCATTCACCCACACCGCGTCTCACAAAGACACAGCGGTGGGAACCAAAAATCTCCAATTTGGACATCCACTGGTATAATGTGTTTCTTGGCCAATTGTGTTTCTTGGCCCAAGCACATCTCTTCTTCTTATTGGTGTCCTTTAGTAGTGGTTTCTTTGCAGCAATTCAACCATGAAGGCCTGATTGACACAGTCTACTCTAAACAGTTGATGTTGACATTTTTCTGTTACTTGAACTGTGTGAAGCATTTATTTGAGCAACAGTTTCTGAGGCTGGTAACTCTAATGAACTTATCCTCTGAAGCAGAGGTAACTCTGGGTCTTCCATTCTTGTGGCGATCCTCATGAGAGCCAGTTTCATCATAGCGCTTGATGGTTTATGTTACTGCACTTGAAGAAACTGTCAAAGTGTCTTGAAATATTGACTGACCTTTATGTCTTAAAGTAATGATGGACCGTCATTTTTCTTTACTTATTTGAGCTGTTCTTGCCATAATATGGACTTGGTCTTTTACCAAATAAGGCTATCTTTTGTATACCCCCACTACCTTGTCACAACACAACTGATTGGCTCAAACACATTAAGAAGGAAAGAAATTCCACAAATGAACTTTTCAGGCATACCTGTTAATTGAAATGCATTCCAGGTGACTACCTCATGAAGCTGGTTGAGAGAATACCAAGAGTGTGCAAAGCTGTTATCAAGGCAAAGGGTGGCTATTTGAATAATCTCATATATAAAATATATTTTGATTTGTTTAACACTGTTTTTGTTACTACATGATTCCATATGTGTTATTTCATAGTTTTGATTTCTTCACTATTATTCTACAATGTAGAAAATAGTAAAAATAAAGAAAAACCCTTGAACGAGGAGGTGTTCTAAAATGTTGACCTGTAGTGTAACTGAGGCATTAAATTTGGGTACTGTGAAGAAACCCATAGTGGCGTGTCTGGTGGGGTATTGTGAAAATATTCAGACCCCTTAACTTTTTCCACATTTTATTACATTACAGCCTAATTCTAAAATGGATTAAAAATATATAGAAATGACCTCATCAATCTCCACACACTACCCCATAAAAACAAAGCAAAAACAGGTTTTTAGAAATGTTTGCAAATGTATTAAAAATAAAAAAATGAAATATCACATTTACATAAGTATTCAGACCCTTTACTCAGTACTTTGTTGAAGCACCTTTGGCAGCGATTACAGCCTTGAGTCTTATTGGGTATGACACTACAAGCTTGGAACACCTGTATTTGGGGAGTTTCTCCCATTCTTCTCTGCAGATCCTCTCAAGCTCTGTCAGGTTGGATGGGGAGCTTCGCTGCATAGCTATTTTCAGGTCTCTCCAGAGATGTTCGATCGGCGTAAAGTGCAGGCTCTGGCTGGGTCACTCAAGGACATTCAGAGAATTGTCCCGAAGCCACACCTGCATTGTGTTGGCTGTGTACTTAGGGTTGTTGTCCTGTTGGAAGGTGAACCTTTGCCTCAGACTGAGGTCCTGAGCCCACTGGAGCAGGTTTTCATCAAGGATCTCTCTGTACTTTGCTCCAGTCATCTTTCCCACGATCCTAACTAGTCTCTCAGTCCCTGCCACTGAAAAACATCCCCACAGCATGATGCTGCCACCATCATGCTTCACTGTAGGGATGGTCTCAGGTTTCCTCCAAACATGATGCTTGGCATTCAGGCCAAAGAGTTCAATCTTGGTTTCATCAGACCAGATAATCTTGTTTCTCATGGTCTGATAGTCCTTTTGGGAAACTCCAAGGGGGCTGTCATGTGCCTTTTACTGAGGAGTGGCTTCTGTCTGGCTAATCTACCATACTGGCCTGATTGGTGGAGTGCTGCAGAGATGGCTGTCCTTCTGGAAGGTTCTTCCATCTCCACAGAGGAACTCTGGAGCCCTGTCACCATCAGGTTCTTGGTCACCTCCCTGACCAATGCCCTTCTCCCCCGATTGCTCAGTTCTAAGAAGAGTCTTGGTGGTTCCAAACTTCTTCCATCTAAGAATGATGGAGGCCACTGTATTTTTGGGGACCTTCAATGCTGCAGAAATGTTTTGGTACCATTCCCCAGATCTGTGCCTTGACACAATCCTGTCTCGGAGCTCTACGGACAATTCCTTTGAACTCATGGCTTGGTTTTTGCTCTGACAAGTATGGGACCTTATATAGGCAGGTGTGTGCCTTTCCAAATTATGTCCAATCAAATTAATTTACCACAGATGGAATCCAGTCAAGTTGTAGAAACATCTCAAGGAATGTCAATGGAAACAGGATGCACCTGAGCTCAATTTCGAGTCTCATATCAAAGGGTCTGAATACTTGTGTAAATAAGGTATTTCTGTTTTTTATTTGAAATACATTTTCTAATATTTCTAAAAAACTGTTTTTGCTTTGTCATTATGGGGTACTGTGTGTAGTTTGATTAGACATTTAAAAAATATATATATTTCAGAATAAGGCTGTAACTTAACAAAAGAAGTGTATGCAGATGGATTATACAAGTGGTTAGGCATTTTCAACACACATGTGTTTCTTAAAAAGACTAGAACATACGTATTCAATTACTCCTCAACCCTCAGCCATGAAAGACTATTATGCATGTTGATGATGTTAGTTCTGTGTGTGTAGTTAAGGGCAAGGCGTTCTGCTTTGTTTTGAGCCAGCTGCAGCTTTACTAGGTCTTTCTTTGCTGCACCTGACCATGTTACCGGACAGTATCAAGATGGGACACTGTCAGACCCTGAACAACTAGTACAGTTGATCTTTGTGTTAAAAACGCAGAACATCTTTTTTATAACAGACACACCCCTCCCCATCTTCACAACAAATTTGTCAATATGTGGACACACACATTCTTATAGGCTTTGATTACAGACATGGTAAATAGGGGTGGCGATGCAGTCTGCTACCATTCTTAATCATTTCCCATCTAGGCTGTCTATACCTGGTGGGTTATCATTATTGATGGATAACAATTGTTTTTCCATCCCTTCCACACAAACTTGACCAAATTCAAAACAGCAATCCTTTTCTTTCATTATTAGATCTTCAATACACAAATATGATGGTTCAATGTTCAATGTTGTCATTTCACTTCTCAGTTTGTCCACTTTACCGGTGAAATAGTCATTGAAATGATTGGCTTTATCAAAAGGTTTTGTTATAAATGACCCATCAACCTAATGATTTGAGTGATCATTGACTTGGTGTTCTTGTTCTCTCTGTCACCAAGGTTACTGGATGGGGACAAGGGCATGTTGCTGAGGGAAAGACAAGTACAAAGTTCAAAGTTCAAAGTTCATCAGGGCATATAGGGCTGAAGACAGAGGAGCTTAGTGGCTTTTAGCATCATTGCCTTAATGGTCTCTGTCTGTCCGTCCGTCCGTCTGTCTGTGTACAACTTCACTGCATGGCTGGTAGCTCACAGTGACAGCATGTAATTTGGCTGCCCTGAATGCTTCTCTCAGGTTTATCCACTAGTAGCTGTTCATAGGAAACACAGAAGGAGATCCGGCAGACACATGGTGTGTGTCAGTATAGATATAGTATAGTATAGAACTGGATGTGTGTGTGTGTGTGTGTGTGTGTGTGTGTGTGTGTGTGTGTGTGTGTGTGTGTGTGTGTGTGTGTGTGTGTGTGTGTGTGTGTGTGTGTGTGTCTGGTTTAGAGACTCTCGCTCTGGGATTTAGCTGCTCTTGATAGATTGGTCTGGGTCTTCTGTCTGTGACCAACCGACTTTCACAGACACACAGACACAGACACACACACACACATTCAGGAACTGAAATGAACCTGGGCTGCTATTGTTTTAAAACCATGACAATGAAATAGTTTAGTTTAATAGTTTAACAATATCAAACTGTTGTTGTCTTAACAAAAGCTTCAACCTCCTCCTGCACGGACAATCTGCCAGTAAAAAAACTAAACGAAATGGGATCCTAGACTACTACCAAGTTGCCTGTTTGTCTAATTCATCCCAAATATGTAGCAACACTTTTCCTCTTCAATAATGAAAAGGAGACACGTTTATTTGACATTTTCATGTTCATTCGGAACTATTGGGATGGAAGGAAACCCAGCGTACCCGAATGGCCCAATGGAATAAAGCCTTAGTGAAAGTCCCCATATACCGCATTCCAACTAGGTCACAGTGCACACCGTGCCATAGTCCTCAAAGGGGTGACGTCATCCCCTAAATGATGCATGTGGGGGTTGGGGTAACAAAAAAAGCTTGACAAGGCAAAGCCCTTAGAATATTTAGAATGTGTTTTTTGATATTTTCTCCCTCTCCTCATTCAGTGTCTACAACAAGGGCCACGTCACCTCACATCACTTCAGAAGACAGCTTCTTCCCTTTAGTTTGTATTGGGAACCCTTTTAGGTTCGAGGTAGAACCTGTCGTGCTTCCAGGTAGAACTCTTTTCGGTTCCATGTAGAACCCTCTGTGTAACGGGTTCTACATGGAACTCAAAAGGGTTCTACCTGGAACCAAAAGGAGTTCTTCAAAGGGTTCTTCTATGGGGACAGCTGAAGAACCCTTTTAAGTTCTAGATAGCACATTTTCTTCTAATAGTTTAGCAACAACAAGTAACATGATGCAGAGCGTATTCAGTGAAATTAGGTACAACAACAACGTTGTCAGGTGGGCTAATCAGAGCTAGTGGAGTGTGTCAGTGAGTTAGAGCAGCAGCTAGCCTTTTGTTACAGTGATGTTCTGTACATTGTGTTCATTGTGTTCTTGTCATTGCGCTCTGATTCTAGTGTTTGGCAGTGCGTATGCACAGGCATATACAGATGTAGGATCTTCATTTCAGCCAGTTTGCTACAGCAGGATAAATAATCCTGCAGCAACAGGAAATTAAATGTTTTATGTGGATTATAATTAATGGACATGTTTTTGTAGTTGTTGATGCATTTTTATTTTGGGCAAATCAAGTCTGACATTTTAAAGTGGAATTGACAAACTTTAGAAGCCTTACACTACAAGTTTGCATTTCCTGCGGTGCATGAAAATTCTTAAGGCACACACACACACACACACACACACACACACACACACACACACAGACTCTAACACAGGCCACACTGGCCACACACACATACTCCTCTTCTTCCCTGTGTGGAAGTGGGTCACAGACTACAGCCTTGCTAAAAGCCTGGGAGAAGAGAAGAGGCACTAAATAAAATACCAGCAGACTACAAGTCCCACGGGAGAACCATCGTCAGTCAGACTCCATAGACTAGAGGGAGAAGAGAGAGAGAGAGAGAGAGAGAGAGAGAGAGAGGAAAGAAAGATGGAGAGAGAGGGAAAGAGGGAGAGAGAAACAGAAAGAGAACAAAAGTGGAGGAGAGGGAAAGAGAGATGAGGGGAGATAAAGACAGAGAGAGAGAAGGGGTGGAGAGGAGAGATACAGAGTGAGGAAGTGATCCTTCCTCCTCGTTTCCTTTCCTTGATCTGCAAAAGCAGGTGGCATAGTTGACAACTGACATAATGCTCAGACCTATCAGATCATTACAGAGACAAGAAGACTGTTAGTGAATCAGATACAGAAATCGAGGAGAGGATGGAAGAGAATTGGAATTAGACTAGACCGGAAAGGTAGATTTGAAGAGTTTATTTCCAAAATGCTATTTACACAAATGTTTCCCTTTTGTGTTTTTACATCAGAAATGAATGCTTACGCTTTATGAGTTTGTAAAATATGACTGTTTTCCAGATTTTAAATGAATAGGTTTCAGATGTGTATTAAAATGGGTTTTGTTGAAAAATGCTTTAGCTGGAATGGAATGTTTGTATCCTGTGTATTTAACATAAACATTCAACCCATCATAAATCTAGCCTCATGCTATAGTGTTTGGTTAGACTTAGGCCTCGTCCCAGATGGCACCCCATTATCTATATAATGCACTACTTTTGACCAGAGCCCAGATCTCATATTACTGTTTCGTTAAATGTTTAAATACACTATATATATATATAAAGTATGTGGACACCTCTTCAAATTAGTGCATTCGGCTATTTCAGCCACACCCGTTGCTGTAAAATCGAACATGCAGCCATGCAATCTCCATAGACATTGGCAGTAGAATGGCCCATACTGAAGAGCTCAGTGACTTTCAATGTGGCACCGTCATAGGATGCCACCTTTCTAACAAGTCAGTTCGTTAAATTTCTGCCCTGCTAGAGCTGCCCCGGTCAACTGTAAGTGCTGTTATTGTGAAGCGGAAACATCTAGGAGCAACAACGGCTCAGCCGCGAAGTGGTAGGCCACACAAGCTCACCGAACAGGACCGCAGAGTGCTGAAGCACATAGCGCATAAAACTCATCTGTCCTCGGTGGCAACACTTACTGCCAAGTTCCAAACTGCCTCTGGACGCAATGTCAGCACAAGAACTGTTAATCGGGAGCTTCATAAAATGGGTTTCCATGGCCGTGTAGCCACACACAAGCCTTAGATCACCATGCGCAATGCCAAGCGTCGGCTGGAGTGTTGTAGAGCTCGCCGCCATTAGACTCTTATGCTGTGGAAACGCGTTCTCTGGAGTGATGAATCACGCTTCACCATCGAGCAGTCCGACGGACCCATCTTGGTTTGGCGGATGCCAGTAGAATGCTACCTGCCCACATGCATAGAGCCAACTGTAAAGTTTGGTGAAGGATGAATAATGGTCTGGGCTGTTCTTCATGTTTCAGGCTAGGCAAATTAGTTCCAGTGAAGGGATATCTTACCGCTACAGCATACAAAGACATTCTAGAAGATTCTGTGCTTCCAAGTTTGTGACGACCATTTGCGATAGGCCCTTTTCTGTTTGTTGTAGGCTGGCTGTGGCATCTGTTGGAGGCCTCTACCTGGCTGTGTCATCTGTTGTAGGCCTCTACCTGGCTGTGGCATCTGTTGGAGGCCTCTACCTGGCTGTGACATCTGTTGGAGGCCTCTACCTGGCTGTGACATATGTTGGCCTCTACCTGGCTGTGACTCTTTTGTAGGCCTCTACCTGGCTCTACCTGGCTGTGACATCTGTTGTAGGCCTCTACCTGGCTCTACCTGGCCGTGACATCTGTTGTAGGCCTCAACCTGGCTGTGACATATGTTGTAGGCCTCTACCTGGCCGTGACATCTGTTGTAGGCCTCAACCTGGCCGTGACATCTGTTGAAGGCCTCTACCTGGCTGTGACATCTGTTGTAGGCCTCTACCTGGCTGTGGCATCTGTTGTAGGCATATACCTGGCTGTGACATTTGTTGGAGGCCTCTACCTGGCTGTGACATCTGTTGTAGGCCTCTACCTGGCTCTATCTGGCTGTGGCATCTGTTGTAGGCCTCTACCTGGCTGTGACATTTGTTGTAGGCCTCTACCTGGCTGTGACAGTTGTTGTAGGCCTCTACCTGGCTCTACCTGGCTGTGACATCTGTTGTAAGCCTCTACCTGTCTCTACCTGGCTGTGACATCTGTTGTAGGCCTCTACCTGGCTGTGACATCTGTTGTTGGCCTCTACCTGGCTGTGACATATGTTGGAGGCCTCTACCTGGCTGTGACATCTGTTGGAGGCCTCTACCTGGCTCTACCTGGCTGTGACATCTGTTGTCGGCCTCTACCTGGCTCTACCTGGCTGTGACATATTTTGGAGGCCTCTACCTGGCTCTACTTGGCTGTGACATATGTTGGAGGCTTGTACCTGGCTCTACCTGGCTGTGACATATTTTGGAGGCCTCTACCTGGCTCTACTTGGCTGTGACATATGTTGTAGATCTCTACCTGGCTCTACCTGGCTGTGACATATTTTGGAGGCCTCTACCTGGCTCTACTTGGCTGTGACATATTTTGGAGGCCTCTACCTGGCTCTACTTGGCTGTGACATATTTTGGAGGCCTCTACCTGGCTGTGACATATTTTGGAGGCCTCTACCTGGCTCTACTTGGTTGTGACATATGTTGTAGGCCTCTACCTGGCTCTACCTGGCTGTGACATATTTTGGAGGTCTCTACCTGGCTCTACCTGGCTGTGACATCTGTTGTAGGTCTCAATCTGGCTGTGACATCTGTTGGAGGCCTGTACCTGGTTGTGACATCTGTTGGAGGCCTCTACCTGGCTGTGACATCTGTTGGAGCCCTGTACCTGGCTGTGTTAAAGACTCGTACTACTCCGTCCCTTCCCCTCATCTCTGACTGTGACCGCATGTGAAGGTGTCCCTTTGTACACAGCCTGATACCATAATACACTTTAATCTCTATCTTCCTCTCCCTCTCTCCCACTCTTTCTCCCTCCCTCCCTCCCTCCCTCCCTCCCTCCCTCCCTCCCTCCCTCCCTCCCTCCCTCCCTCCCTCCCTCCCTCCCTCCAAGACATCAGAACATCACAGGAGCAGTGACTAACAGCATGTCACCATAACCCACTGGGCTTTATTGATGTCTACAACATCCACAGGGATTACTGTAATACAGTGTCACACAAGGTGGTTTACCTACAATACATGTTCACTACAGTGCAACAGCAGCACCTTGTGGTAGAGGGGTGTCCCTGCAGTAAGACTGAGACCATGGGGTTATTAATCTCGGTAATACAGTATTTCAATTACGCGTAATTCCGCAAATGAGATGTAACCTAGTCTGTCCACACAAGATTCTCATGAGGTGAATCTCAAATGAAAATCAAATCCTAAGTTTTTTCTTGAAATATATATTTTCTAAGGGTTTTAAATATGTTTGGTATAGTGAAGAGGACACAGAAAAGGAGGGAGGGTTTGCGAGTCAGAAGACCATGGGTCAGATTCAAACCCATGCCAACTAGGAAGCACTAGGAAGTACTTGCGTTTCGGGTTTCGAGGCACTAACCGCTAGGACAGCAAAACTATGTTATTGCGTCCTCTCTCCTCGCATCCATCTCGGCATCTGTTGGAAGGCAACGATGAGGATAGCAGGGCTCTTTCAGTAGGCAATTTATTAACACTACAACATGTCATAGATCGAAGATCTAATAGGAGGATTTAACCAGATAGATCCATGTATTCCAGATCATTTGCCTGAATCAGTGTGGACCAGGTGGTCCTTGACACAGAATCACTTGGAATTTCACTTGGAATGTCTACTAATGTCTCTTAACCTGGGACTCTGTTCTTTAACTTGAGATCTATGTAACTCATCTCTATTCTTTTGAACTGGGCATGACCTGATCTGACCCCAGAGTATGTATTGATAGCAGCATAGGCATATCTAACTAACTGGAAAGGTTCCCTCCCTTCTATTCCATCCAAACCAATAGATTACCATGGTGGCCAGTGATGAATTGGATATGACGTGCATGCCATGGACACAATACCACCAGAAAAGATGGATAAATCAGATACTCTATGGTGTGTCTGAAATGGCACCCTATATCCCATTTAAGAGATAGGGGGATACCTAGTCAGTTGTAAAAATGAATGCATTCAACTGAAATGTGTCTTCCGCATTTAACCCAACCCCTCTGAATAGTGCATTACTAATCTCTGAATCTCGACTGACCATGTATCGTGTTCATAGCTCCTGTGTCATCAGTGTTGTCCTACACTATTTGATCCTATCTCCAGGGTGGTATCATGAAGGGACTTTAAACATAAGCCTATGCATCAGTGGTCAGATTTAGCCTGTTATTCACAATGCCTTAATCATCACTTGAATCCTAACACATCTTCTATGGGCACCACCTGGCTAGTGATGTATTATTGCTTGTAGCTACATTATGAAAACTGCAATCATGGTTGGGGTCAATTCCCATTTTAATTCCAGTCAATTCAGAAAGGAAACCAAATTCCAATTCCACATTTTCCTCATTGAAAATGGAAAAGTATTGAAGAGAATTGGAATTGGGTTTACTTTCTGGAATTGAAATGGTATTGACCCAAACCCTGACTGGAATTCATCTGATGTTGAGACAATAGATGGTGGTGTATGATAACCTGGGTAGCATAATGGTCGCTGGTTCGAATCCCAGAGCCGACTAGGTGACAATCTGCCAATGTGCTCTTGGGCAAGGTATTTAACCCTAATTGCTCCTGTAGGTCGCTCTGGATCAGAGCTTCTGCTAAATTACTCAAATGTGATACACCCTAAAACCTTGCGATGTTGTGTAATATTCCATAACAGAAGGTTCTCCCAGATTCAGAGGCCTAATGTCATGACTCGTGATGTGTTCAGTGTTCTATGCCAGAAGCGGAAAAGAACAGCCAACATACCAATCTCATTACGACAATTAAGAGCCGCGGGGATTGGGGACCATGGACCCGGCGTTGCCTAGGTTACCGAGGTAGCCCTATTCCTGGCGCCATGACGCTGTCCGCAGTGCTGAAGGCATGGGCTAAGGGCCGATGTTTCTGCTGTATTGCAGCTATATAACGGTCTACGATTCCAACGTTGCACCTGGTGAGTTATCGTAATTTAGTTGGTTAGGTTCCAACTTCCCAGTCACCTCGACGCACCTTCTGGTTCCGAAACCGTACATTGCCTTGTTTTCTGTGAGGGGAGCATGTTTATTTCGCCACTGACACGTGATCCTATTCCACTGATTAAATGCCCCACTGTTTTTATCAAATTCTGTTCTAGGAAGAAAAAATGTGGCTTGTAGGGGAATGTATGACTGTTAGACAAGACACGTGACCTAATCTCACCTACCACTGGTTTTACAAGTGTTTTTCCTTTCTTTATTAGGACAAGCACAGACATTAGCCTATATAAAAAGAGCAATATTAAATTATAAAGCCCCTCTTTTGGATGGCTAGGTAGCCTACTCTCTTGACCTGATCTGTACCATTCCTTCTGTGTGTTATGTTTTCCACTTTATGAACCCCAGGAGGACCACCAGAGGGTTATACTACAAAGTAGGAGCAATAACTTAGCCAGCTAACTTGCCTGAATATTTTAAGATAAGCTTTAGAATAGGTATGGTCTAACTGAATCAACAACCAGAAACACATATCTAAGTTTAGCTTTCTTTTTTTCTTTTTTTGTAACAGTATTTTTATTGGAATTTCACCATTTTCACCCATATTAAGAGATACAACAACAGAGACAAAGCAAAAAAAAAAAAAAAAAAACAGCACTCACTTACACATACCTACCCATATACAGTGCCTTGCGAAAGTATTCGGCCCCCTTGAACTTTGCGACAAACATAAAGATATTCAGGCTTCAAACATAAAGATATAAAACTGTATTTTTTTGTGAAGAATCAACAACAAGTGGGACACAATCATGAAGTGGAACGACATTTATTGGATATTTCAAACTTTTTTAACAAATCAAAAACTGAAAAATTGGGCGTGCAAAATTATTCAGCCCCCTTAAGTTAATACTTTGTAGCGCCACCTTTTGCTGCGATTACAGCTGTAAGTCGCTTGGGGTATGTCTCTATCAGTTTTGCACATCGAGAGACTGACATTTTTTCCCATTCCTCCTTGCAAAACAGCTCGAGCTCAGTGAGGTTGGATGGAGAGCATTTGTGAACAGCAGTTTTCAGTTCTTTCCACAGATTCTCGATTGGATTCAGGTCTGGACTAGACTTACAAACAGAAATTAAACAAAAAAGCTCAGTTTAAACCAAGAAGTTAGGTTCCACACATGGAACGTACAGTGTAGTTCTGAAATACATATCTCCCCGCCATTCTAAGAGAATCCTTGCAGCATAATAGCTGATACCTCAGGTTCTAGGTAATTTAGATAGGGTTCCCATACTTTGTAGAACTGGTCTGTTTTAGAATGCAACGTACATGTCAGATATTCCAGAGGCACCCATTCAAATAGTATCTTATGCCGATATTTAATAGAAGGAACCTTATCACTAATCCACTGTAAAAGGATGTTTTTCCTCACTGCGAAGGTAAGGATGTTGTAAAGCCTCCTTTTACCCACAGAAGTAGCATGCCTACTAGGGAGACCCAACAGTAAAGAAACTGGGTCCAATTCTAGATCAACCCCTAGGATCTTTTCAATTTCTTGCAGAACACCAGACCAGTATCTATGTATTTTGGTACATCACCATAAACAATGTGTTAGGGTGCCTGTATCGGTTTTGCATTTAAGACACTGAGGGGAAGAGGAAGTGGGACTAAAAGCATGTCTGCGATTTGGGGATATATGCAATCTGTGTATTATTCTTAATTGGATTGCTCTAGTACGATTACATATGGATATTGTTTTTGCATATCTCCAAATGTCCTCCCACATCTCTTCGTCAATAGTAACAGACAATTATTTCTCCCACACTTGTTTCACCCTCTGTGTGTTGACAGCAGAAAAGGACCTTAAAGTATCATAAAACAGACTTACAGATATTTTCCTGTGGGAAAAAAAAAGCATTCTTTCAATGACAGACACATCAGGGTTACCAATTAAGGTGGTGCACTTCAGAATATAATGTCTTACTTGTAGGAAGCGGAAAAAGTCCTGCTTTGGGAGTCGATATTTCTCGACCATCTGCTCAAATGACAATAAAATCTTATCAGCAAATAAGTCATTTAAGTTTAGCTTTCTTAATGAACCAGAACATCAATAGTAATATCTGGATGTTTAATGAAGTTATCTGACTAACTCATTGGACCTGCTTTGAAGAATACCCTCTTATGTCTCTACCAGAGGTTAGGTCAGGACGATACTGGATCGTGAGGCCAGGTGGTCCTACTCAGGTTAATACAGTAGACAACACACAAACACCCACAGCAACAGAAGGAAATGGTATCCTCTGATCGTCTCCATTCACCTCCGGCAGTTTGGCACAGCAGCGGTTCTTCTAATAAACCCATTGAGTGACTTTGGCCGCTGGTGCTGGTGTTGTCACCTTACTTTTATTAATCCGATGACTGTTATTTATCTAATCAGCTAACTATGTTTAATTGTTTCCCGATTCAATTAATCATGTAACAATTAACTCATTAGGATTTGAGGCACCACGAGAGGGGTTCTTTAAAGAGTTACCATCTACCGAATTATACTCTAAAGGTCTTTACCTATCACGTCCATAAACAGTCAATGTTTTAATCATAACCTCGTACCATATCCTCATTCTTAACAGTCGTAACCTTGTATCTGCAAAAACCTGAGCCTTACTTATGATTCAGTACTACACAATTTTTAAAAAATTATTTATTTACTAGTTAACTAATTGGTAACACAGGATAAACATACACACTTGATACATAACACGCGATCCCTAGCGGACTGACAACAATATGGCTGCTTGATACAAAAATACATGAAGAGGACGAGAGAGAGAGAGGGACAGAGATACGTTGGTACGTTTATAAACTACTCTCACTTTGCACACGAACCACGGCCGCTTGGAGTAAGCAATCATATATATAACATTTGTAATGGCATCACAATATAACATTTGTGTACTTTTAGTTCACCTCTGCCCATTCCCCATGTTCTATGTTCTATGTTAGAAATATTGTTCCAATAGTTGCATTTGAAAGTTTTAGATTTTCGTCGGGAAAAATCTTCTTAAGACAAAGGCACATTCCTCTGGTGAACATTGGAGAGGGAGATGCTGAATGTTCGGTCCTTGATTTACAATTAACCCCCACCAGTTCCTTCCTCCCCCCATCTGCAGGTGAGAGGGAGTCTGGTTGAAGTTATTTATTGCAAAGCTGATCTGACCTATTTGGATCCTCACAGGACAGTCATGACACTGATAAAGCTTAGCCCTCTCCAATGTCCGCCAGTTGTCCTAATCTATTTACAATCACATTGACGCAGCCGGACACAGACAGGGCTAACTCAGAGGGATTTGAGGTAGAGCTCCATGGGAACAGGCTTGGGAGGTTATAAAAGGCAGACAGGAGAGACTAGAGGGATCAAGGCTGAACTAGGACATTACTTACTGTGTGGACTGTAGACTGGATGTTTACCTGATTTGAGGCTTCCAGAAGAGGCAGTCAGTGTTGAGTTTCCAGGCCCAGAAACAGCTCTCGAAGTTGGCCGGTGGACCTAGCCTTCAGTCTCTGGATGAATGCCTGACTGAGCTCCAGCTGAGAGAGAGAGACCCAGGCAGAGACTGTTGAACGCCAGCTCCAGAAGCAGCTCTCGGAGTGGGCAAGTGGATTTAGCCTCCTCCAGTCCCCGGATGTTTGCCTGAGCTCCACTGGACCAAAGAGAGTCCCAGCCCCAGAAGCAGCTATTTGTGGGGCAAGAGGACTTAACCATCAGCTCCAGAAGTATCTGAGCTCCAGTCTCTACCAGACCACAAGAGAAATCCATGGAGCCCATTGCCCAGACCATGGTGGCCCAGGCTGCAGACCCTGACTCCCTCCCCAGGAGGGCCATGAAGGTAGCCCCCAGAGGGGCCTCCACACAGTTTGTAGGCACATCCATCATCATCCTCTCCTCCTTTGCTGTGTCCACTGTGGCTATGAACATGGGGAAGAAGATAGTGGATTCCAGGCAGAAGGGCAATGAAGGCTAACGGACAACGAATAGGCTAGCTAACGCCTTAGATACGTAGCTGAACACTTGTGCTAACTTGTTATTGTGTGTATTTTGGTCATACCTATAGACACCTGTGTAGACACCAGACTAGTGTCTGCTGAATAAAGCCCAGAAGAAAACTTGGTTGAGATGCAGGGAATTTCAATTTACCGGAGTCACACTCAACTCCCAGGGGGGAAACAGAAGATGGAATTCCTGAAGATTATAAGACTCATGATGTAAACCCGGTTGCCATGTCAACAACAGAGGATGCCCAAGACTGTATGAGTTGAGTTCAGAGATTCAGAGGCAGACAATTACCAGCGGACACTTGATGCAATGCCAAACTCGCTATCTTTTTAGTTAACAAGACAATAGTCAGACTTGTGTACCTAATCTATTGCGTATAAAAGTTATTTACACAACGGTCACTTTATTTACTCTATGCAAATATCACTGGTATTTTCTCAGGGAAACTCAGTATAGTATATCTTGTATTAATATGCATTTTTCATGATAACTGTAGGCCTAGGTATTACTTGTCTTAAGTCTGTCACTGAGTATGAAGCATTAGAATAATAGTAGGCAGTCAATATGAGCTGTATTTATGCTTAAACAATGTATTACCTTCATGACTTCCTGGACACTTCCTAATTATTCAAGTAAAAGGTGATTTCCTGTGCCTATGGAACGTTGTGGTGTGTGACTCGTATAAAGGCAACAGCAAGATTGTTCGGGAAAGGATTTACTTGAAAGATATCTTGAAGTGTATGTTTTTCACCACATGAGGGCAGTATGGGAATATGAAAGTTGAGCATTACCTACCAACCGCAGTTTTCACTAACGCAATAATAAAAACATACCTGAAGTAAACACTATTTCCTTTCCTAAACACTATGAAAGAAATAGACAATTATTTAGAAACAATATATATTTGTTGCTCATTTCACATTAAAGTATTATTCAAATGACAACATAGCTCATGAAGTTGTGCTCCAAGTCCTTTTCAATTAATCATTCAATCACAGTCGATAGAATGTTAATATGTTAACTCGTACACAAATAATGTTGTTGACTCGTCCTATACTCGTATTTGTGGCCAAATAATACATTGGAGAAAAAAAACACAGAAAAGCCCACCTCCCGAGGAGCTGGCAAGTAGGCTGTCTACAACCACACCGTTCTGCTGTTGGGGTACAACCACACCATTCCAACACAGAAAAGTCCACCTCCTGAGGAGCTGGCAAGTAGGCTGTCTACTTACATTAATATTTTAATGACCCGTATACAACCACACCATTCCAACACAGAAAAGCCCACCTCCTGAGGAGCTGGCAAGTAGGCTGTCTACTTACATTAATATTTTAATGACCCGTATACAACCACACCTTTCCAACACAGAAAAGCCCACCTCCTGAGGAGCTGGCAAGTAGGCTTTCTACTCACATTAATATTTTTAATGACACATATACAACCACACCATTCTGCTGTTGGGGTACAACCACACCGTTCTGCTGTTGGGGTACAACCACACCGTTCTGCTGTTGGGGTACAACCACACCGTTCTGCTGTTGGGGTACAACCACACCGTTCTGCTGTTGGGGTACAACCACACCATTCTGCTGTTGGGGTACAACCACACCATTCCAACACAGAAAAGCTGCTTTTTAACACACTTGATACCCATTTTTGGAAGGAACACTATTTCAGTAATATTGTAATTAAGTATAGGTCACATTTCATATACATCTGGAAACAGTGGACAGAGACTTTAAACAGAATGTGTGTGTGTTGTGCACCATGTCTAAGTGGGTGTGTGTATTCCTCTCCTTGTCTCGGTGGGTGTGTGTATTCCTCTCCTTGTCTCAGTGGGTGTGTGTATTCCTCTCCTTGTCTCAGTGGGTGTGTGTATTCCTCTCCTTGTCTCAGTGGGTGTGTGTATTCCTCTCCCTGTCTCGGTGGGTGTGTGTATTCCTCTCCTTGTCTCAGTGGGTGTGTGTATTCCTCTCCCTGTCTCAGTGGGTGTGTGTATTCCTCTCCTTGTCTCAGTGGGTGTGTGTATTCCTCTCCTTGTCTCAGTGGGTGTGTGTATTCCTCTCCCTGTCTCGGTGGGTGTGTGTATTCCTCTCCTTGTCTCAGTGGGTGTGTGTATTCCTCTCCCTGTCTCAGTGGGTGTGTGTATTCCTCTCCTTGTCTCGGTGGGTGTGTGTATTCCTCTCCTTGTCTCAGTGGGTGTGTGTATTCCTCTCCTTGTCTCAGTGGGTGTGTGTATTCCTCTCCTTGTCTCGGTGGGTGTGTGTATTCCTCTCCTTGTCTCGGTGGGTGTGTGTATTCCTCTCCCTGTCTCGGTGGGTGTGTGTATTCCTCTCCCTGTCTCGGTGGGTGTGTGTATTCCTCTCCCTGTCTCGGTGGGTGTGTGTATTCCTCTCCTTGTCTCGGTGGGTGTGTGTATTCCTCTCCTTGTCTCGGTGGGTGTGTGTATTCCTCTCCTTGTCTCGGTGGGTGTGTGTATTCCTCTCCTTGTCTCGGTGGGTGTGTATATTCCTCTCCTTGTCTCAGTGGGTGTGTGTATTCCTCTCCTTGTCTCAGTGGGTGTGTGTATTCCTCTCCTTGTCTCAGTGGGTGTGTGTATTCCTCTCCTTGTCTCAGTGGGTGTGTGTATTCCTCTCCTTGTCTCAGAGTGTGGCCAGGCTCTGCAGTCTCCTCTCTGTGAAGAAGCGGTGTGTCTGGTGTGTGTTGCCCTGCTGGGCGGAGGTCTTGAAGTAGGAGAGCATGGAGGTGTTGTTCTGACGGGCTGCGGCCTTCTCACCATCCTCCTCATCATCATCCCTGATTACACACAAATACTTATGTGAACTTGTTCTACTGAATGTAGACAAACACAGCTTTCACATTACGCCTCTTCCCTTTTCACAAAGCTGAAACACTTGTATAGTACTAAAATACATTAGTAGAATATAGGGTAAACACTGAGCACTTTTCACCATCTACCACTCCCTTCTCTGGCCCCTCTCCAAGCCCTTCTTCACCTGTACCCCCTCTCTCAACGCAGACCCTCACCCCAGTCCCCCTAGCCCATCTCTCCTCACCAGTGTACGGTGACAGCCCTGCTGTCCAGCAGGGTCTGTGTGGTGCTCCAGCTGAACCTGACAAACTGAGGGTAGCCAAACACCGGGTCAAGCTCCTTCAACAGCCACGCCTTCGTCTTCGGGTCTGGAGGACACACAACAACAAGAAAAAGGTCCATTCTACTTTATTTTAAACAAATTATACCATTACAGCACTAAAACACTACTGTATTTCTACAAACTTCTATTTAACACAAAAGATGGGCCTCCATCTTTTACCAGCCATGACTTTTAAAACTGCAGAATAATACAACATTTAAACGATGGTCTCTGCACTTCTAGTGTTAAAACACATTCTACCATTAAAGGACAACAAAATGCATCAAATTTGACTAAACTGGGATTCAATACAAGATGCTGAACTTCATACATCGTTCCAGTGTTGCCAAGCCATTAAAAAGTGTGTGTGATGGGTGAAGATTTTCCCTAAAGCGTTTCCCTACTGACCGCTGGGATAGCCAGAGCCGTAGTCTGCATCCACCTCTCCTAGGTCTTCTGGAAAGTTCCAGTCTTTTACTGAATGGTCCCTGGCCACCTGAGGGAGCAGCAGAGATCATTTAGGGCAGTGATCCTCCTTCTTAGCCTGGTCCCAGGTCTGTTTGTGCGCCTGTGAACTTAATCGCTGTCAAGGTTTGACAAGAAGTTGGCATGATAGCACAAACAAACTGGCACTCAGGCTACCTCAAGCCTGCTCCTGAAGAGGACTGCTAATCTGGGACAAAACCCTTCACTCCAGTAACTTTCAGATCCCTGGTCTCGAGGTACAGGAGACAAAGAGAGGAAACTATTAAAAACAAAGGAAGAGTTTGGCATTAGTGTGACATCTAACCTTGGCACAGATACTGGCAGCACTGACTATGGGGAAGAGGGAGTCAGCTTTGGGTCGTACGGTCACTTCCACCCCGGGGAACCGCTGGGACAGCTTCTCCTGGTACTTCTCTGCAGGACCCACCGTGTCCACAAACACCTGTCACACACAGGGAGGGAGGACAAGGGACAGGGAGGGAGGACAAGGGAGGGAGGACAAGGGACAGGGAGGGAGGACAAGGGACAGGGAGGGAGGACAAGGGACAGGCTAGTAATAATAGGTTGGTCAAATGAATCAAATGGCATTTCATTTGTCACGTGCTTCGTAAACAACAGTGAAACGCTTAGTTACGGGTCCTTTTCCAACCATGCAGTTAAAGATACAAAATAAAATAACAAAAACAGAAAGTGACAGAAGGAAGGAATAAATACACAGTAAATAACGAGTAAAAAGAACATGTCTATATAGCTGGAAGGGTAGTGACTACGGTAGAGAGAAAGGGAGAACGTGAGGGAGGGAGGCATAAAAAGGAATATAGAGAGACAAAGCAAGAGAAAAGAGGAGGGCAGAAAGAACATCTAGAGGGTTTGTTATGTTGTATGAAGGATATTGTGTTTGTATGTATCGTTTAAAATAACCAAGATGCTTTGTACCGTACCTCTTTGAGCTGTACTCCACTGTCCAGGGCGAACTGTACCAGGCCAATGGCTGCGTCATGAGAGAGAGCATTCAGGTTGTATTTTGACCTGTGGAAGAGCAGAACGGTTAGAATCATCTGTGTGTGTGTTCGGTTGTTCGCTCTCTGTGTCTCTTTCTGTGTGTGTGTGTGTGTGTGTGTGTGTGTGTGTGTGTGTCTAGTACAGTATGTGTTTAAATACCTCTGCAGCATGCTGGTAGAGATAGTGTTGGGTGAGAGAATCTGAAGAGCCCAGCCTACAAAGCTCTTGGCCTCGTCCAGCTTGCGGAATAGATCCTCTCTCTGGGCCTCTGTCAATGTCTTCGAGTCTAGAAAAGGAGACACAGTAACTCATCACTACACAACAAACAGATGCATGAATCAACTTTGTTGATCCTCAAAAGGTTTGTCACTAGAGACACAGACATGTACAATACAGTCACACAGGCATCCTTCACGACACATATATGAATTAATTATTTATCAGATTCCTCTTGAAGGTTATTGCATACCATGAACTTACCTGCCACTTTTAAGTCCTTCAGAGCTTCCTTTTTGGCGACGGGACAGAAACATATTCCGTAGACCATGGGTCCTGGTAGAGCGAATGCACGATATTAAGCAACATTGAATGATGACCAAGCAACTAGATAACAGAAATTCAGTGACTTACTAAGTGATCCATGACGGTTGAAAAGGAGCCAATCCATTTTTTTAATAGCATCTGCTAAATGACCAAAATGTAAACGTAGAAATAGATGAGTTAACATGGACTAGTGATCCATGACGTTTGAAAAGGAGGCCCACTCACCCAGTACAGGCCCCCTGCCGGCTTCATCGATACCCAAACAGCAGTCTTCTGTCTTGCAGACGTCGGGTATTGCTGAAGCCAGGCGACAGCTCACCGAGTTGTCTGCTTCAAACTCACCGAGATCCATGGTGACCTTCCACTGTCTGTTTCTGTAAGTCTGTAATCAACTGTAAACAACCAGAGCTGTAAACAACTGTACAGAGAAAGTACACTGTAAACAACAAGTGATCTGTAAACAACTGTAAAGGATAAGTAGCCTAAACAACTGTAACTAACATTTCAAGGGTCTTGGTGAGCAGCTATGTTGACATTTTGAAACGTGAAATAGCAATCAAATTGTAAGCAAGCAATTACAGGATATAGCCAGCTAGAAATAACAGTAGAATAGTGATGGGTGGGGTTGACTCATAATCCGTCGTCCCCACGGTTACATCCGCAGGGAGGGGCAGGTTTAGGGTCCTTAAATATGGTGTGGATAAAGGGAGCATGGGTGGACACAGCTTTCTATTTCCTTACAACTGGTAAAACTGGTATCATTTGGAAATGTTGCATAGAAATTAGTTCCCGTTTCTTTTGTTCGTTATAAAATTCTCTCACTGGTCCCTAAACGTCTTTTCTCTGTGAAAGAAGCAAAAATGACAAAGAAAACTTTACTGATGTCAACTAGATTGAAGCATTCATCCTATCTATATGATTCTGGTGACACTGGTGAGAAAAGGTTTACTTCTAGGGAAACATATAATGACAGAAGAGAAGCTGCATGCATCTAATTATAGACAAGTTGACTAACAAATAGCCCACCAAAATGCCAGAAATTATAAGCACAAACATAGGCTTCAAAAAATATATTGCACCCCCTGACAAAAAAATAATAATTCTGCTGTCTCTGACTGTAGCCTAGACCGCATTTTCTATATTAGCGGGTTAGGGTCGGATGCGGGTCTCAGATTTCCACTTTATCACATATAGTCAAGCTGTTGTGGATGGCTTATTAGTAACTCTGGGCGGGTGTGGGTGAACAAACAGCTGACCTGTGAACCATTCACAGTAGAACTAACACGTGCATGTGTCGGTAGTAGTGCAAATCCCATGCATGCACGTGGACTTAAGCTAGTCTGTGGCAGTACGCAAAGCATTTTGGAGGAATGACAACCGTGACCCAGCACTCTAACATCTTTACTTTGGTGATTTACGGAAGTATATTTAAGCTAGTCAGTAAAATAAATCAGGCTGATAGTGAGAGTGCAGCCGAACGACGGCCTGGGTCAGAGCTAGCTCTCAAACTCTAGGCGGCATTCTGCCTTTCAGTTTTCAGCGGTTAGCTTCGCCCACGACTGGCCCATGTCAACTATACTCAACAAAAACATAAACGCAATATTTCAAGTGTTGGTCCCATGTTTCATGAGCTGAAATGAAAGATCCCAGTAATGTTCCATAAGCACAAAAAGCTTATTTCTCTGTTTACATTCCGGTTAGTGAGCATTTCTCCTTTGCCAAGATAATCCATCCAACTGACAGGTGTGCAATACCAAGAAGCTGATTAAACAGCATGATCAGTGCACAGGTGCACCTTGTCCTGGGGACAATAAAAGACCACTCTAAAATGTGCAGTTTTGTCACACAACACAATGCCACAGATGTCTCAATATTTGAGGGAGTGTGCAGCTGGCATGCTGACTGCAGGAATGTCCACCAGAGCTGTTGCCAGAGAATTGAATGTTAATTTCTCTACCATCCTTGTTTCAGAGAATTTGGCAGTACATCCAACCGGCCTCACTACCGCAGACCACGTGTATGGCGTTGTGTGGGCGAGGGATTTTCTGACGTCAACGTTGTGAAAAGAGTTCCCCATGGTGGGGTTATGGTACGGACAGGCATAAGATATGAACAACAAACACAATTGCATTTTATTGATGGCAATTTGAATGCACACAGATACCGTGACGAGGTCCTGAGGCCCATTGTCGTGTCATTCATCAGCCACCACCACCTCATGTTTCAGCATGATAATGCCCCATGTCACAAGGACCTGTACACAATTACTGGAAACTGAAATTGTACCAGTTCTTCCATGGCCTGTATAGTCACCAGACATGTCACCCATTGAGCCTGTTTGGGATGACCTGGATGATGTATGACAGTGTGTTCCAGTTCCCGCCAAAATCCAGCAACTTCCTGGCACAACATTCCACAGGCCACAATCAACAGCTGGTTCAACTCTATGCAAAGGAGATGTGTCACGCATGAGGCAAATGGTCACACCAGATACTGACTGGTTTTCTGGTCCACGCCCCTCTCTCTTTTGTTTAGGTATCTGTACAGATGTATATCTGTATTCCCAGTCATGTGAAATCCATAGATTAGAGCCTAATACATTAATTTCAATTGGCTGATTTCCTAATATGAACTGTACTTAAGTAAAATCTTTGAAATTCTTGCATGTTGCGTTTATATTTTTTAGTTCAGTATACAACCCCCACGCTGTGTTTTAACGTTTAGAAACGTCAATCAGCGCTTGCGATACTGCTTTCGAAATATATGGCCCTTATTAGGGTGTCCAAACAAAAACGCATAATTTCACCTCTAAGAAAACCAATGGTCCAAACCTCATGTCTCTATCATAATTCATTCAAAAGTTATTGGAGTTTTTACCCTTTAGGAGGGCCAAAATTAGGGTGAATAATTCAATGGAAGCATGAGATAAAAAGTGGCAAAGAATCTGGAAATCGCACTGCGTCAACTAGGCTGGATGCTGTGCGAGAATTAAGGCTAACTAACAGGCTCGTCGTTGAACTAGTCATCCTTCTTCTCACATCCGGGGGCATAAAACAATACAGAGGTAAGATAGATATCGTTTTTAAGACAACATGCATTATTATTTTTTATTTTAGTAAACGCTTTTCATATTAAATGCGAAATTCAATGTTTAAGATTTTTCACAAAAACAAGCGTATCTCTGAAATGTCAACGGAACACCCGCAAGCTTTCTATTTTCAAAGCCTTTGACATTTAATTCCGCTCGTGTCATGTTAATTTAGCTTTTTTGTGACCAGTGGAAACAACTTTGCAGAATTCCACAACAACATGTAAATCCTTTAAAACCGCTGCGAGAAAGCTGCACGCTCTAACATAGCTCGGTGCTTATTACCGGATCTATTAGGTTACGAAATCGGACTTTTTGGATATAATATTAATGGTATGGTAAAGAAAGACTCCACTGGACGATTCAGAACACGAATAATCATGTGTCTTGGTAAAAGGTATTTTATACCATAAATAAGTGACATTTCATCACCAAACCTCGTGGGTGGACAGACATCCTACCCTTATTTTTCATCAGCAATAAAGAATCTTTCAAAGAAAAAAATATACACTTACTGTAGCAGTTTTGCACAGATCTATACAACTATGGGTGCCTCCATCCAAAGAAACTACACTCCCCGAGTTACGGTTACACACAGGGGTTCCGAGCATGCTAGATAGCGAATTAGTACAGGTGGTCGCCTCTGTCTTCCATAAATGTCCCATAAACAAGCGCTGTAACATGGAGATGTGGCATTGTGGGAACATTAACCCTATAAAAAAAGTCGTATCAATTAGTTTTCTGAAAAGTATTTATCGCTGGTAAGAAAGAAAGTCCTTATGATTCCAAAACCGTACCTCAAGCATGCATGTTAATGTTCAGACCAAGCATCGTGGCTCGTAAAACTACAATATGTAACTTTTTAGGCGACCATTATTTTTGGTTATGGAAAATTATATTTTACAGCAGTTTAGAATGTACATTGATTCTCTGCACCATACTTGCTTGTGTGTCACAAACAAACAATGCAAACCATTAATTTTAGCAACGAGAAAATGGCAGAGCGATAGTACACCTTTTAAAAGCATCATTATGTAACTTTTTGGGTGACCCAGATTCACATAGACATTGTAAATTATAGATCTGTCGCTTTCATTAAAGCAAGTCAAATTAGCGGTATTTATTTTTATTTGACCTTTATTTAACTAGGCAAGTCAGTTAAGAACAAATTCGTATTTTCAATGACGGCCTAGGAACAGTGGGTTAACTGCCTGTTCAGGGGCAGAACAACATATTTGTACCTTGTCAGCTCGGGGGTTGCAACCTTCCGGTTACTAGTCCAACAGTCTAACCACTAGGCTACCCTAGTAACAGGTAGACCTGTTGTGTGCTCGATATCTATGCTTCCCGTGCTTGAGTTTCGTTTTTTTTTACTTTCGGTTTTGTGCACCAGCTTCAAACACCTGGAAAAAACTATATTTTAGTTTATTGAATATATACTTCACCCCATACAGAAGACGCCTTCGTCAAATGACTTGTGTACTAGTAATGGAACTGAGAGTCGTGATCTAGGGCTAACTGTCTAGCTAAGCAGTTTATTTAATGCATGTTAGAAACATTTTAGTTTCTTACTTGCGTTTAGCAAGTGAAAAGGAAAGATAAGCCCATACAATCCCCACTCACCCCGTGTGTTGTTGATGTTCTTGTCTGGTGGTCAGTCAATTTTGGCGCGGAATCGCTGACGTGAGCCTCATGCGGGGCTTCGTGGGATTTGTAGTCCCATCCACTGTATCCCTGGGTTGTATGCCTATTCTTTTAGTGCAGTACCCCTACACTCGGAGGATGGCAGCAACAGTCTTCCATTTTACTGGTCTAACTCAAGGGCTTGCATGTTAATTAAGCATTTTCCTATTTGTGCATGTGACAAATAAAACCTGAAACTTGAACATGAGTAACAACAACAATGTCACTCTGTTGAAGGAGATGCTTAGTGTGTGTTCGCACACGTCGGCCCCTGTGAACAACAAATATTTCACACACAAAAAAAATCCCATTGTAGGTACGTACACATGACCGAATCACTTAGGTCGGTATTCAAGCGAATGTTAACATGGTACAACAACAAAAAACACAGCCTTTCCTAAGTGGTCCCTTTCCCCCCTCCTCCCCCGCCTCCCCCTCCCTCTTGATGGCCTCGCTGTTGGGATTACGCGGTGGCATCTAGATTTAATGTAGCCTAATTTACCTGCAGTCCAGATATGTTAGTGGTTATAACCATGTCACAGGATGTCATCTCTGAAAGAACACACTTCTCCTCAAGTCTCTTTTCATGTTTTCTCTCTTCTCACTCTGATAGTGCAACATGTCAAACTATTAACCCTTTCCTAATTACACCAACCACCATGATGAGTGATATCATTTATTAACCTACATTAATTTGTTGTTCCCACTTGAACGTTCCAATTTCATCCAACGGAACGACAAGTCCCCCTCAATGGGTGCTAATTAGTTAGCAGTGGTTAGCACACGGCTAGCAGCCTAGTGTTGTGTGTGTGTGTGTGTGTGCGTGTGTGCGTGTGTGCGTGCGTGCGTGCGTGCGTGCGTGCGCGGTGGTAACCATGAGGATATACTCATGGAGCATTAGCGTCGTTAGTCATGTTGACCTCTGATCCTCCTAGATTGTGTGTGTGGTCTTTATGGTCCTCTCTGATAATGGTTTGTAGACCAATCACCCTCTTAGACAAACCAGAGGGGTTGTTTTCCTTCTGTGTGTCTCTCTTTTTTTTGTGCTGTCTCTGTCTCATTCACCTCCCTCTCTCTCTCTGCCTCTACCTCTACCTCGCTCCCCACTCTTCTCTTCCCCCTGTTATCTCTCTAGTTCCCCCCACTCCATCCCTTTGTAATTGACCACTGTGTGTATGGAACTAAGAAGGAGGGCTGGAGGGGATGACACCGCTACTAAGTGGACTGTCTTCCCTCCCCCCAACCTCCTCTCCCCCTCTCGAGGGTCAGGTGCACTCACTCTCTAGTGGACCCTCTCCCCCCTCTGTTTTTGAGCTGTAGTGAAAATCAAGACTGTTCTCAGGGCAGGTCTGCCGGTTTTGATTAGCAGAAGTGACTTTTTATAGCAGGTTAGGATAATTAACGTGGCAGGTTAGGACAATTAACGTGGACGGTTAAGATAATTAGGTTAAGGTTAGGGAAAGGGTTAGCTTAAATGCTACAATTGAACATACAACCAGGCCTGCCCTGAGAACAGTCTTGGTTTCCACTAATGCGATGCTGCTCTTTTTGATGGCCTCGCTGTCGGGTTCCTGTAATGTAGACGAGCACCTGCTGAGGTGATGTCGTAATCCCAGGCGACGTGCGGGGGGAAATTACTTCGCTACTCAGCAAGGGAGGTAAAACAACAAGCTAATGGGCAGTAGCACACCTCATCAGGTCGCTGAGTGTCTCAGTCTATGTGGCACAGACGTACGCACGCGGAGACACACGCTCAAACGTATACCCTCATGCTCACATACACACACACTACATCTTCGTCAGTGTGTAAATAGTGCACGGTCATCATTTTATTTACATACCAAGGACATCTCTTTCACCTCTCTTCCATCTTACCAAGTTCAGACTCTTTCTTCTCTCTTCCACCTTACCAAGGGCAGACATCTCTTTCTTCTCTCTTCCACCTTACCAAGTTCAGACATCTCTTTCTTCTCTCTTCCACCTTACCAAGTTCAGACTCTTTCTTCTCTCTTCCACCTTACCAAGGGCAGACATCTCTTTCTTCTCTCTTCCACCTTACCAAGTTCAGACATCTCTTTCTTCTCTCTTCCACCTTACCAAGTTCAGACATCTCTTTCTTCTCTCTTCCACCTTACCAAGTTCAGACATCTCTTTCTTCTCTCTTCCACCTTACCAAGTTCAGACATCTCTTTCTTCTCTCTTCCACCTTACCAAGTTCAGACATCTCTTTCTCCTCTCTTCCACCTTACCAAGGGCAGAAATCTCTTTCTCCTCTCTTCCACCTTACGTGAGGGAGTGCCTACGGTACATGCTGTACATTAGTGTGTGTGTTTGTGTGTCACAGGAGATTGGTGGCTCCTTAATTGGGGAGGATGGGCTCGTGGTAATGGCTGGAGCGTAATAGAGTGGAATGGTTTCAAATACATCGAACACATGGCTTGATGCCATTCCATTTGCTCCATTCCAACCATTATTATGAGCCGTCCTCCCCTCAGCAGCCTCCACTGGTGTGTGTGTCCGTGTCTGTGTGTAGTGCATTAAGTTGTACTGCTGCTACTGTGTCAGGCGATTATTAAGTAGAACCAAGTAGCACATGGACAGAATATAAAAAACACACTTTTCCCTTGATTGTCACTTAGCTCTTACAGAGGCAATCCTTAGGCAAGTCATTACATTTATATGTTAGTCCTTTAGCAGATGCTCTTATCCAGAACTACTGACAATCAGTGCATTCGACTATAGGTAGTATAACCACATACCACAATCATTGCAAGTAAAACTTTCTGCAAGATAGCTACCATCTGCAAAATCAGTGCTCACGTGTCATTGCTGCTGGCTAGTGGGTACAAAAGGTGAGAGAAAGCAATTCCTGGGTGGAAACACTGTGCTCTTTTCCTGGAATTATCAGAGAAAAATACCCACCATGCACCACACTGCGGAACAGAACAGATTTCACAAAGTTTAACTGGATTAAAGTCTTTATCCATAAATGAGTGAAATTTGGAACGACATGTGTAGATTGGTATCATTAACCTTTTTACTCCCATTAAAGTAACAGGGATGTTTCCTGCTGGTGAAAATACAGTAAGATACCCCTGCAATTCAACTCCAGATTGTTGATTTAATTCCTTCTCCCTTTAAACCTTAATAAACAGACGGAGTGGCCTGTGGGTGTATATGGGTCTTAACCCTGGGTCTTAGCCAATCAAAAACACAGAAGAAGCCATTTAAACAGGGAGACCAAATCTGTCTGAACAGCAGTGGAAAACGTAAGGCTGAGCCAAGCTAGCCTAAACCAAACGGAATGCTGTGTTCACCATTATGAGAACACCATTCACGTTGGTTTAACCAGGCTAAAGCCAATCCTCAGAGAGGAGGGAGACATTTAAGAGTGAGCCAAATATTATCCAGAAAATGTGTGATGAGCATGCAGGACCAAGCAAAATGTCAATCAAGACCAGTTAATCATCTCTGAAACCTTATTATATAGTTGAAGCATATGAGACACACAACAACAGCAGGAGTGAACCAAACCAACACAAGCCACAGAGAGTGGAAGACATTTAATAGGGGGCCAAATCGAATAAGGGCTGCTGTGTGAAAAATGTCCTTTGTTAGCCGGTGAGTATTTCATTACCCTGGGCTGGGTTATCAGCTCTGTGAATCACTGATGTGAATCACTGATGTGAATCACTGATGTGAATCAGTCACTCAGAGAGAAGCAATCACATTCATACATATTTAGAATGGTGTGTGTGTGGGGGGGGGGGGGTCGGCAGGTGTGTATGGGGGGTATGTGTGTGTGTGTGTGCATTGTATGTGTGAGTGTGTGTCTGTGTTTTGGGCAGTCACACACCGAGGTAGTCATAATGATAGGCAGAAGACTGGGAGGGGGTGGATGGAAGTGAGCTTTGAAAATATGATTCTTTTTTTATTGTTGAAACAAATCCAGAACATGAAATAGCTTTTGTTTCATATAATTAGGCAGCTGCACTCAGATAATCCTTATGATGGAGATATAAAAGCAGAAAGAAGGGATGATGAGGGAAAGAAAGAAGGGATGATGAGGGAAAGAAAGAAGGGATGATGAGGAAAAGAAAGAAGTGATGACGAGGAAAAGAAAGAAGGGATGATGAGGAAAAGAAAGGGGGATGATGAGGGAAGGGAGGAGGATGGCAGTTGGATAGGAGATGACTGGAAGTCAGCTCTGAAATGTATATGTTTTAGTTGTCGAAATAAAACCAGAACAGTGAAACAGTTATTGTTTCATGTAACTACAGTCAGACACAAAACCAATTGTAATGATAGGGAGAGACATGTTTAAAAAGGGCTGGATGGTGGATAGGAACCAGACCATGATTACTTACTGTGTGTTTTTATCTCTTTGGAAATCTAGATACAATAATTAGGAGATGATATGATTGCGACAAACAAAAGTATGGCTTGAGCGCAATTTGTTGTAAAAAGAAAACGTTTGAGGCTTTCAAAGACTAATTGTGTATCTGTCTACTTTAGATCATGTAGGCCTATATGTCAACTATCCCCATGTCTGTTGATGCCAAAATTCAATTCTGAAAACAACTTCACAATATCCTGTGAGATACTATAGGGCACTGTTACATTCCCATTGTGTCCACTGCTCACAAGGTTGACTTGGAAACAGATACAAGATGACACCAGTTGAAGAATGTTTAGACGTACACTGAGTATACACAACATTGAGAACACCTGCTCTTTCCATGACAGACTGACCAGATGAGTCCAGGTGAAAGCTGTGATCTCTTGTTGATGTCACTTCTTAAATCCACTTCAAGTCACTGTAGATGAAGGGGAGGAGACGGGTTAAAGACACATTTTTAAATCTTGAGACAATTGAGACATGGATTGTGTGTGTGTGCCATTCAGAGGGTGAATGGGCAAGACAAAAGATTTAAGTGCGTTTGAACGGAGTATGGTAGTAGGTGCCAGGCACACCGGTTTGAGTGTGTCAAGAACTGCAACGGTGCTGGGGTTTTCACATAACAGTTTCCAGTGTGTATCAAGAATTCCCACCTCCCAAAGGACATCCAGTCAACTGTGGGAAGCATTGGAGTCAACATGGACCAGCATCCCTGTGGAACGCTCTCAACACCTTGTAGAGTTCATGCCTGGACGAATTGAGGCTGTTCTCAGGGCTAAAGTGGGAGGGGGCTGCAACTGAATATTAAGGAAGGTGTTCCTAATGTTTAGTATACTCGGTGTATATTGCAGATAAGGTCATTCACAACCTTCAGCTTGGCTTTGAATCAATTCAAGAATTGATCACCAATCTTAAATTAGTGCTAAATATTGATATACTATGTTTATATACTATGATATAATAGTATATGTTTTTATGCTAAATACCTGCCTATCTGTACCTTGAGTAGAGCCCAAATTGAGCTGGACCCCATTATAAGTATCTAGGTATTTGGAATGATGAGAAGCTGTCCTTTAAAACACACATTGATAAGCTGACTAAACAGTGGTGAGTAAAGATTGGTTTATTGTATGGAAATAAGTCCTGTCTCACTTTTGAAAATAGGAGGAAGCAACACTCCTCCTAGTAATTGACTATGGCGACTCAATCTACATGCAGCCTCTGTGTTAAAACCTCTAGATTCAGTCTACCACTCAGCCTTGCGTTTTATCACTGGTGATAATGTCTGTACGCATCACTGTCTCTTAAATAGTTCTGTTGGCTGGGAGTCTATGACGACCAGAAGGGCCCCGACATTGGCTGTTATCGTATATAAAGCACTTCTCCGGAAACTCCCATACTACCTCACCTCACTTCTAAAATGGGAAATCTAGTAACTATTAGACTCTCTAGACTGGTTGGTTCTAGAGGTTCTGCGGGTCTCCTCTGAGTTAGGGAAACACTGCTTTCAGTTACTTTGCCCCTCAGGCCTGGAATTACTACAGGTCTCTCTAAAAACTTGATTATTTTTTGCTTACATTACTTGAACTGTTGTTCTCAGGGCATCATTGGAAATGAGTCCCTGGTCTCAATGGGTTCCCCTGGTTAAATAAAGTTAATAAAACACTTAGAAGTCAAACAGACCTCAGCTATTGTCTATTTATTGTATTCTGTAGAGATCTTTCACAGAAGGCGTGTGTGTATGCTGTATGGCCAAGGTTAGCAGTACTAACACAGTGCGATACTTGACACCTTACACTTGGGGATGTCTTAATAAGTTGTCAGTATTGAGGGATTCCAGGGACATTAAACAGATGGATACAAGATGGAAAACTATATATTGTGTAAATCCAAAATGACACACGTGATGTGTGTTGCCACTTGGCATCCTTGTTAGGGTTTCCAGACCAACACTGTGCTGCCTGCCCTGCCTTCCACACGGATTCCCAAAGAAAGCAATGGCATACAGTACAAAACCATAGTAACAGTGTCTATTCTGTATCAAATCTAAAATCTCTCCAATGATGGACTTTCAGAAATGCATATATACCCCACCAGACACACCACTATGGGTTTCTTCACAGTACCCAAACCAAAAACACATTTAATGAGTTGCTCAGTTGTGTTGCGCAGCGGTCTAAGGCACTGCATCTCAGTGCAAAAGGCGCCACTACAGTCCCTGGTTCGAATCCAGGCTGTATCACATCCGGCCGTGATTGGGAGTCCCATAGGGCGGCGCACAATTTGCCCAGCGTCGTCCAGGTTTGGCCGTCATTGTAAATCAGAATTTGTTCTTAACTGACTTGCCTAGTTAAATAAAGGTTAACAAGTTTAACTTTAAAAATAACAACACACAATGTATCCTCTTCTCTTTCTAAAGATCTAATTAAACTACTGTATATAAGAATATGTAAATACCGTATGAATAGTGTGTAAATAGCATTTTTGCTGTCTCTTGGTGTCTAAATACTGTGTGTGTGTGTTTTTTATTGATATTATTTGGGGAATTTAATGCTGCATGCTAATGGGGATCCTAATAAACCAATCACAACTTTTTAGATACAGCATTATCTGTGTGGCCTGTAGGTAGTCGGTTTAGGGGGTTTCCAGTCAACCCAGGAGTACGCTGCTGTGTTGCCTTCCCTGACTTCCCATATTGATTTAATCAGATAGAAACAAGTTGCCTATAGCCATAAAAACATAGAACCCCCTAGAAATCACATATAGCTGTGTCTTTGTTGTAGAAAATCCCCAGCCTCTTTCACACTATTTGCCTTGGAATAGGAGTTTCTAGTCAGATCGGGAGTCTGCTGTGCTACCTTGCCTTCTCATCCTTGACACATTGATTTGCCTATATTATAAAGACGGTGCAGACATACAAATGAAATCACACAAATAGTATCTAGCCCCATCTCTTTCTTCTATTCTGTAGAAATATCCCAATAAGCTTGTTATGTACAGTATGTGGCCTTAGTGTTGGCAGTCAGGCCATCCAGGAGTGTGCTGTTCTTCTGCTGTCCATCCTGCCTCTCCTCTCCTCATCCTGCCTCTCCTCTCCTCTCTCTCCTCATCCTGCCTCTCCTCTCGCTCCTCATCCTGCCTTTCCTCTCTCTCCTCATCCTGCCTTTCCTCTCTCTCCTCATCCTGCCTCTCCTCTTCCTGCCTCTCCTCTCCTCATCCTGTGTCTCCTTTCTTCTCATCCTGCCTCTCCTCTCCTCATCCTGCCTCTCCTCTCCTCATCCTGTGTCTCCTTTCTTCTCATCCTGCCTCTCCTCTCCTCATCCTGTCTCTCCTCTCCTCATCCTGCCGCTCCTCTCCTCATCCTGTGTCTCCTTTCTCCCCATCCTGCCTCTCCTCTCCTCATCCTGTGTCTCCTTTCTTCTCATCCTGCCTCTCCTCTCCTCATCCTGCCTCTCCTCTCCTTTTCCTGCCTCTCCTCTCCTCATCCTGCCTCTCCTCTTCTCATCCTGCCTCTCCTCTTCTCATCCTGCCTCTCCTCTTCTCATCCTGCCTCTCCTCTCCTCATCTTGCCTCTGCTCTCCTCATCCTGCCTCTCTCCTCATCCTGTGTCTCCTTTCTCCCCATCCTGCCTCTCCTCTCCTCATCCTGCCTCTCCTTTCTTCTCATCCTGTGTCTCATTTCTTCTCATCCTGCCTCTCCTCTCCTCATCCTGTGTCTCCTTTCTTCTCATCCTGCCTCTCCTCTCCTCATCCTGCCTCTCCTCTCCTCATCCTGTGTCTCCTTTCTTCTCATCCTGCCTCTCCTCTCCTCATCCCGTGTCTCCTTTCTTCTCATCCTGCCTCGCCTCTCCTCATCCCGTGTCTGCTTTCTTCTCATCCTGCCTCTCCTTTCTTCTCATCCTGCCTCTCCTTTCTTCTCATCCTGCCTCTCCCCTCCTCATCCCGTGTCTCCTTTCTTCTCATCCTGCCTCTCCTCTTCTCATCCTGCCTCTCCTCTCCTCATCCTGTGTCTCCTTTCTTTTCATCATGCCTCTCCTCTCCTCATCCTGCCTCTCCTCTCCTCATCCTGCCTCTCCTCTCCTCATCCTGCCTCTCCTTTCTTCTCATCCTGCCTCTCCTCTCCTCATCCTGCCTCTCCTCTCCTCATCCTGCCTCTCCTCTCCTCATCCTGCCTCTCCTCTCCTCATCCTGCCTCTCCTCTTCTCATCCTGCCTCTCCTTTCTTCTCATCCTGCCTCTCCTTTCGTCTCATCCTGCCTCTCCTCATCCTGCCTCTCTTCTCCTCATCCTGCCTCTCCTCTCCTCATCCTGCCTCTCCTCTCCTGATCCTGCCTCTCCTCTCCTCATCCTGCCTCTCCTCTCCTCATCATGCCTCTCCTTTCTTCTCATCCTGCCTCTCCTTTCTTCTCATCCTGCCTCTCCTTTCTCCTCATCCTGTGTCTCCTTTCTTCTCATCCTGCCTCTCCTCTCCTCATCCTGCCTCTCCTCTCCTCATCCTGTGTCTCCTTTCTTCTCATCCTGCCTCGCTTCTCCTCATCCCGTGTCTCCTTTCTTCTCATCCTGCCTCTCCTTTCTTCTCATCCTGCCTCTCCTTTCTTCTCATCCTGCCTCTCCTTTCTTCTCATCCTGCCTCTCCCCTCCTCATCCCGTGTCTCCTTTCTTCTCATCCTGCCTCTCCTCTCCTCATCCTCATCCTGTGTCTCCTTTCTTTTCATCATGCCTCTCCTCTCCTCATCCTGCCTCTCCTCTCCTCATCCTGCCTCTCCTCTCCTCATCCTGCCTCTCCTCTCCTGATCCTGCCTCTCCTCTCCTCATCCTGCCTCTCCTCTCCTCATCCTGCCTCTCCTTTCTTCTCATCCTGCCTCTCCTTTCTTCTCATCCTGCCTCTCCTCTCCTCATCCTGCCTCTCCTCTCCTCATCCTGTCTCCTTTCTTCTCATCCTTTCTTCCTTTCCTCATCCCGTGTCTCCTTTCTTCTCATCCTGCCTCGCCTCTCCTCATCCCGTGTCTCCTTTCTTCTCATCCTGCCTCTCCTTTCTTCTCATCCTGCCTCTCCTTTCTTCTCATCCTGCCTCTCCCCTCCTCATCCCGTGTCTCCTTTCTTTTCATCCTGCCTCTCCTTTCTTCTCATCCTGCCTCTCCTCTTCTCATCCTGCCTCTCCTCTCCTCATCCTGTGTCTCCTTTCTTTTCATCATGCCTCTCCTCTCCTCATCCTGCCTCTCCTCTCCTCATCCTGCCTCTCCTCTCCTCATCCTGCCTCTCCTCTCCTGATCCTGCCTCTCCTCTCCTCATCCTGCCTCTCCTCATCCTGCCTCTCCTTTCTTCTCATCCTGCCTCTCCTTTCTTCTCATCCTGCCTCTCCTTTCTTCTCATCCTGCCTCTCCTCTCGTCATCCTGTGTCTCCTTTCTTCTCATCCTGCCTCTCCTCTCCTCATCCTGTCTCCTTTCTTCTCATCCTGTCTTCTTTCTTCTCATCCTGCCTCTCCTCTCCTCATCCTGGCTTCTCTTTCTTGCCTTGTGGAAAGTACCACACTGATTTTCTCCAGCAGCTTGTGGGCTAATTGCCCTTATCAAAATCATGACCGATAAATGATCGCCGTCTTTAATCGCCAGGAGCCATTGACATTTAGTCAAATTAATGAAGGCAAGCAGCGAGAGGATTAGGGCTTGGTGACTCAGACCTGGGTTTAAATACGATTAGAAATCATTCAAATACTTTGAGCGTTTGCTTTAGTCTGCCCTCAAGTGCCAGGTGGGTGGGGTTTGCACATGTGAGGCTTTGTAATTGGTTCCATTTCTACAGGCAAGCTCAATCAAGCACAGATAAAGTATTGGAAATTATTTTGAATAGTATTTGAACCCAGTTTAGAAGCGTCTGTTTAGTTGGCAAAATGGTAGCCTCCTTCACACTGCATAACAAGGCAAGTTAACAGAGACAGGGAGAGAGAGAGGGAGATGGTGAGACAGAGAGGGGAGGAATGTAAGAGAGAGCTAGAGAGAGAGTGTAATGTTTAATGTAAATTTGTTTATTTCAATTTAGTTTATTATCTATTTCACTTTCTTTGGCAATGTGCACACGGTTCCCATTCCAATAAAGCCCCTTGAATTGGAGAGAGAGAGAGAGAGAGAGAGAGAGAGAGAGAGAATTCATTTTCACCAGCTGCACTATATGCAATCAGGGACTATGTGTCTAGTGTGTGTGCTGCGTACGCTGCGGGCGTGCGTGTGTGTGGACAATTAATTTTCCGTCGCCTACCTTGCTTGCCAGGTTAGAGACTCAGTGAGAAACAGAGCTAATTTGATAAACAATCAATTGATAAACTATCATTTGGGAACACTTTTCTGAGAGAATAATAGGCTTCGAACTGGTGGGAAGCTGCAGCTTTCGTGTCTGTGTTTCTTTTCCTCATAAAGGAGCCAATAAACTAAGCTCATTTGTTTCTTTTCCTAGAGCAAACAAAACAACAGAGCTCATAAAACATATGGAAATATTCCAGAAGCCTTTCAAATTCCAAATGGCATCAGTACAAATGTCTCAAATCCTCAAACAGGTGCAGAGTTAAGTATATGCATATATACACATTCATTCACACATACTGTACTGTATGTCAAAACATGCACCTGTACTATCACACCATCTGCTACCCAAACAGCACAATGATTCCCTATACTGTTGATTCCTGTACTGTTGATTCCTGTACTGTTGATTCCTATACAGTTGATTCCGCAAGTATTCAGACCCCTTGCCATTTTCAACATTTTGTTACGTTACAGCCTTATTCTAAAATGAATGAAATAAATACAAATCCTCATCAATCCACACACAATACCCCATAATGACAAAGGGAAAACAGGTTTTTAGAAATACCTTATTAGTATTCAGATACTTTGCTATGAGACTCGAAATTCATTGATCATCCTTGAGATGTTTCTAGCAATTGATTGGAGTCCACTTGTGGTAAATTCAATTGATTGGACATGATTTGGAAAGGCACACACCTGTCTATATTTAAGTCCCACAGTTGACAGTGCATGTCAGAGCAAAAACCAGGAATTGTCTGTATAGCGCCGAGACAGGATTGTGTCGAGGCACAGATCTGGGGAAGGGTCCCAAAAAATGTCTGCAGCATTGAAGGTCCACAAGAACACAGTGGCCTCCATCATTCTTAAATGGAAGAAGTTTGAAACCACCAAGATTCTTCCTAGATCTGGCCGCCTGGCCAAACTGAGCAATCAGGGGAGTAGGGCCTTAGTCAGGGAGGTGACCAAGAACCCGATGGTCTCTCTGACAGAGCTCCAGAGTTCCTCTGTGCAGATGGGAGAACCTTCTAGAAGGAGAACCATCTCTGCAGCACTCCACCAATCAGGTTTTTATGGTAGAATGGCCAGACGGAAGCCACTCCTCAGTAAAAGGCACATGACAGCCCGCTTGGAGTTTGCCAAAAGGCACCTAAAAGACTCTTAGACCATGGGAAAATAGTGGGACTGGGAGAATACTCAGGGTCGAGGGAAAGATGAACGGAGTAATGTACAGAGAGGTGTGTGTGTGTTGTTCTCCACATCGGGGGAAGACCGATAACGGATTATGAAAAGTTTATCCAAGGGCACCAAGCTAATTCAGCAATTTAGTGTTTTTTGTAACACTTCTGCTCCAAACAAACAGAGATCTTGTTGTACTTCAACCTGTGTGTGTGTGTGTTCTACCCAATTGATGTCAATATTTATCTCTCACAGCCAAGAGCTCTCAAAACTGGGGAGATAACACCTGAAACATGAACCTTGTCCAACACCCACCATCATTGTTTCACCTCTATTATTTCACAGAGCCGCCGACCCTGATTCCAAGTATATTGAATTATGCAGTGTGAGTCGAGGACTACTTTTGTGAAATTATTTTTTATACAAGACAAGCCGTATATGGTGATTCTGCATAAGTGGCTAACATTGCTTTCCCACCCATAAAAGCATATTTTTTTTTAACTGTTAAAGCAGCACTATGTAACTTTGTGAGCAACCTGACAGAATTAACCTAGAACTGTGAGTTATAGATCTGTCATTCTCGTTGAAAGCAAGTCTAAGAAGCGATTGATCTGTTCTATGTGGGCTAGTTCTATGCTTTTCGTTTTTAAGATTTGTTTTTGCGTCTTTTAGTTTTGGTTTTGTACACCAGCTTCAAACAGCTGAAAATAAAATATTTTGGGTTATGGGAAATATATTTCACAGTGGTTTAGATGGTACAATGATTATCTACACTATACTTGCTTGTTTTGTCAGATAAACTGAAATTAGGCGAACTATTAGAATTTTAACAACCAGGAAATAGCAGAGTGATTTCTGCATAGTGCATGTATAAGTCTCCAAACTTAGTACATTATTTATTTACATCATGATGTGTTCAAAAGCAATTACAAACATATTGGTGAATTAATGTAGTAGTACAAAGTTATTGTTTAGACACCTATTTTATTGAGAGCTGGCTGTCCCAAACCCTCACTCCTAAACTTTGTGTTGTAAAGTAATTCATGTTTTTTGTAAAACCAAAAAACGTAACTCTATTACATCTTGAGTTGTTGTGTTATTACATTGAAAGATACTGATCGAATTAGTAGTATTGTTTATTTAAAGAAATCTAAAAAAAGATGTCCCACCTGTTGATGTCACTACCAAAACACACACGTCCAACATCAGTCAGTTGTCTAAACTGAACGAGCACAACCGAAACAATTGACACTATATATATTGGCATCTGTGACAGCATGGGCAGCGCCATTGAGGCTATCTCCATTTTAAAGTTTCATGTGCCATGCTCTATCAAATGAGCTACAGAGGACCACCATATGGGTAGTGGACAAGTAGCCAGCAGGAAGGCTCCAACTGTACTGTGCTCTACTACTCTACTGTACTTTATTACTCTACTGTACTCTAATGTACTGTACTCTACTACTCTACTGTACTCTACTCTCCTATGCTCTACTGTACTGTGCTCTACTACTCTACTGTACTCTACTACTCTACTCTACTGCACTGTACTCTGCTACTCTACTATGCTCTACTATACTGTACTCTACTACTCTACTGTACTCTACTCCCCTACGCTCTACTGTACTGTGCTCTACTACTCTACTGTACTGCTCTACTACTGTACTGTGCTCTACTACTCTACTGTACTCTACTGTACTGCTCTACTACTGTACTGTGCTCTTCTGTACTGTACTGTGCTCTACTACTGTACTGCACTGTGCTCTACTACTGTACTGTGCTCTACTACTGTACTGTGCTCTACTACTGTACTGCACTGTGCTCTACTACTGTACTGTGCCCTACTACTGTACTGTGCTGTACTACTGTACTGTGCTCTACTACTCTACTGTACTCTACTGTGCTCTACTGTGCCCTACTACTGTACTGTACTGTGCTGAACTGTGCTCTACTACTGTACTGTATTGTGCTCTACTACTCTACTGTACTCTACTGTGCTGTACTGTGCTCTACTACTGTACTGTATTGTGCTCTACTACTCTACTGTACTCTACTGTGCTGTACTGTGCCCTACTACTGTACTGTACTGTGCTGTACTGTGCCCTACTACTGTACTGTACTGTGCTGTACTGTGCTCTACTACTGTACTGTATTGTGCTCTACTACTCTACTGTACTCTACTGTGCTGTATTGTGCTCTACTACTGTACTGTATTGTGCTCTACTACTCTACTGTACTCTACTGTGCTGTACTGTGCTCTACTACTGTACTGTATTGTGCTCTACTACTCTACTGTACTCTACTGTGCTGTACTGTGCTCTACTACTGTACTGTATTGTGCTCTACTACTCTACTGTACTCTACTGTGCTGTACTGTGCCCTACTACTGTACTGTACTGTGCTGTACTGTGCCCTACTACTGTACTGTACTGTGCTGTACTGTGCTCTACTACTGTACTGTATTGTGCTCTACTACTCTACTGTGCTCTACTACTGTGCTCTACTACTGTACTGCACTGTGCTCTACTACTGTACTGTATTGTGCTCTACTACTGTACTGTACTCTACTTTAGTTTTTTTTTACAATTGAACAAAAGGCCCATGGACTCTTGATCTAGTGGTCTTGGCCTCGAAACCACATACATTTTGTCTTTAACTTGTCATGGTCTCAACTCTGGATCTTGGACAAATGTCCTGGTATAAATCTTAGTCTTGGCTCCTGGATATTAGCTCAGTCTTTGGTTTCTAAATAACATGTCTAAAGTACATCTGTAATATAAGGTAGACCATTATGATCACTACTGTGCATGGTTCTCCCTTTATGGTCGCTTTTCACTATGTTTCAAATGTAGTGTGGTGGTCAGAAATTCAGGGAAATATTTCAAGTAAGCAATACAGGCAAAGTGTGTGAGGAGTATACTGTATGTCTACCTGACATTTTTATATTTTTTATTGAACCTTTATTTAACTAGGCAAGTCAGTTAAAAACAAATTCTTATTGTCAATGAAGGTTTAGGAACAGTGTGTAAATGCGTTGTTCAGGGGCAGAACAACAGATTTTTACCTTGTCAGCTTGGGGATTCTAACTGGCCTGATGCTCTGACCACTAGCCTACCTGCCGTACAGTACAGTACCAGTCAAAAGTTTGGACAGACCTACTCATTCACAGGTGTTTCTTTATTTTTTACTATTTTCTACATTGTAGAATAGTAGTGAAGACAGTGAAAACACATTTTAGATTCTTAAAAGTAGCCACGATTTGTCTTGATGACAGCTTTGCACACTCGTGGTATTCTCTCCACCAGCTTCATGAGTTAGTCACCTGGAATGCATTTCAATTAACAGGTGGGCCTTGTTAAAAGTTCATTTGTGGAATTTATTTCCTTTTAATGTGTTTGAGCCAATCAGTTGTGTTGTGACATGGTAGGGGTGATATACAGAAGATGGCACTATTTGGTAAAAAGCCAAGTTCATATTATGGCAAGAACAGCTCAAATAAGCAAAGAGAAATGACAGTCCATCATTACTTTAAGACATGAAGGTCAGTCAATACAGAAAATTTCAAGAACTTTGAAAGTTTCTTCAAGTGCAGTCGCAAAAACCATCAAGTGCTATGATGAAACTGGCTCTCTTGAGGAACGCCACAGGAAAGGAAGACTCAGAGTTATCTTTGCTGCAGAGGTAAAGTTCATTAGTTACCAGCCTCAAAAATTGCAGCCCAAATAAATGTTTCACAGAGTTCAAGTAACAGACTCATCTCAACATCGACTGTTCAGAGGAGACTGAGTGAATCAGGTCTTCATGGTCAAATTTCTTCAAAGAAACTGCTACTAAAGGACACCAATAAAAGGAAGAGACTTGCTTGGGCCAAGAAACACGAGCAATGGACATTAGACCGGTGAAATTAGACATTAGACCGGAGATTTTTGGTTCTAACCGTCGAGTCTTTGTGAGACGCAGAGTAGATGAATGGATGATCTCCGCATGTGTGGTTCCCACCGTGAAGCACGGAGGAGGTGTGGGGGTTCTTTGCTGGTGACACTGACATACTTAACCAGCATGGCTACCACAGCATTCTGCAGTGATACGCCATCCCATCTGATTTGCACTTGGTGGGAGTATCATTTGTTTTTAAACATGACAGTGACCCAACACACCTACAGGCTGTGTAAAGGCTATTTGAGCAAGAAGGAGAGTGATGGAGTGCTGCATCAGATGACCTGGCCTCCACAATCAGCCGACCACAACCCAATTGCAATGGTTTGGGATGAGTTGAACCACAGAGTGAACGAAAAGCAGTCAACAAGTGCTCAGCCTAAATAAGGTATTTCTAGGTGTGTCCAAACTTTTGACTGGTACTGTATGTGTCGGCCTATTTATTTTCTCTGTATTTCCCTATATTTCTCAAATTAGTCAACTGAATAGCATTGTCCCCTCAAGCTCCCACACTGACAGCTCCAAAAGGCTCATCACTCATCCTTGTAGCGCCGGCTGTGGTATAGGAGACTTACTGCCACTCTTAAAACGGCAAGCTGCCCCCCTGTGGCATAGGGGATTTACTGCCCCCCTCCTGGCTGTGGCACAGGGGAATTACTGCCCCCCCCCCCTCTGCACTGGCGGATGCTGTTGATACTATTTCTGAATATTTAACTCTAGCAGCACCAAGGCAGTACTTTTGACTGCATATGAATTTAACATTTCAAATCTCTGCCATGCTTAAAGTCCTTTTCCTAAAATAAGTCTATTTAACAACAGTACATCACTGGGGCCAAGCTCCCTGGTATCCAGGACCTCAGAGGAAGGCCCTGAAAAATGTCTCCAGCCACCCAAGTCATAGGCTATTCTCTCTGCTACCGCATGGCAAGCGGTATCAATGCACCAAGTCTGGAGCCAACAGGAACCTGAACAGCTTCTACCCCCGAGCCAAAAGACTGAATAGTTAAACAAATAGCTACCTGGACTGTCTGCATATCTGTCACGTATTCCTATTTATATGTACATACACTTGAAGTCGTAAGTTTACATACACCTTAGCCAAATATATTGAAACTCAGGTTTTCACAATTCCTGACATTTAATCCTAGTAAAAATTCCCTGTTTTAGGTCAGTTAGGATCACCACTTTATTTTAAGAATGTGAAATGTCAGAATAATAGGAGAGATAATTATTTATTTCAGCTTTTATTTCTTTCATCACAGTCCCAGTGGGTCAGAAGTTCACATACACTCAATTAGTATTTGGTAGCATTGCCTTTAAATGTTTTAACATGGGTCAAATGTTTTGTGTTGCCTTCCACTATAAGTTGGGTGAATTTTTGCCCATTCCTCCGGACATAGCTCGTGAAACTGAGTCAGGTTTTTTAGGCCTCCTTGCTCGCACACGCGTTTTCAGTTCTGCCCATACATTTTCTATTGGATTGAGGTCAGGGCTTTGTGATGGCCACTCCAATACCTTGACTTTGTTGTCCTTAAGCCATTTTGCCACAACTTTGGAAGTATGCTTGGGGTCTTGTCCATTTGGAAGACTCGTTTGCGACCAAGCTTTAACTTCCTGACTGATGTCTTGAGATGTTGCTTCAATATATCCACATAATTTTCTCCTCCCTTATGATGCCATCTATTTTGTGCACATGTCCCTCCTGCAGCAAAGCACCCCCACAACATGATGCTGCCACCCCCGTGCTTCACGGTTGGGATGGTGTTCTTCGGCTTGCAAGCCTCCCCCTTTTTCCTCCAAACATAACAATGGTCTTTATGGCCAAACAGTTCTATTTTTGTTCAGACGAGAACATTTCTCCAAAAAGTACAATATTTGTCCCCATGTGCAGTTGCAAACCGTAGTATGGCTTTTATGGCGGTTTTGGAGTAGTGGCTTCTTCCTTGCTGAGCGGCCTTTCAGATTATGTCGATATAGGACTCGTTTTACTGTGGATCTAGATACTTTTGTACCCGTTTCCTCCAGCATCTTCACAAGGTCCTTTGCTGCTGTTCTGGGATTGATTTGCACTTTTCGCACCAAAGTACGTTCATCTCTAGGAGACAGAACGCGTCTCCTTCCTGAGCGGTATGGTGGCTGAGTTGGTCCCATGGTGTTTATACTTGCGTAATACTATTTGTACAGATGAACGTGGTACCTTCAGGCGTTTGTAAATTGCTCCCAAGGATGAACCAGACTTGTGGAGGTCTACAAATTGTTTTCTGAGGTCTTGGCTGATTTCTTTTGATTTTCCCATGATGTCAAGCAAAGAGGCACTGAGTTTGAAGGTAGGCCTTGAAATACATCAACAAATACACCAATTGACTCAAATTATGTCAATTAGCCTATCGGGAGCTTCTAAAGCCATGACATAATTTTCTGGAATTTTCCAAGCTGTTTAAAGGCAGTCAACTTAGTGTATGTAAACTTCTGACCCACTGGAATTGTGATACAGTGAATGATAAGTGAAATAATCTGTCTGTAAACAATTGTTGGAAAAAATAATTGTCATGCACAAAGTAGATGTCCTAACAGACTTGCCAAAACTATAGTTTGTGTCACGTCCTGACCTTAGTTCCTTTCTCATGTCTCTGTTTTAGTTTGGTCAGAGCGTGAGTCGGGGTGGGCATTCTGTTTTGTATTCTGTTGTATTTCTGTGTTTGGCCTGGTATGGTACCCAATCAGAGGCAGCTGTTTATCGTTGTCTCTGATTGAGAACCATACTTAGGCAGCCTGTTTTCCCCCTATGATTTGTGGGTAGTTGTTTTCTGTGTCTGTGTTTCACCATACAGCACTGTTTTGATTTTCATTTATTTCACTTTGGTTATTTTGTTATTTCGGTGTTCATTAAATAAATATGGACACATACCACGCTGTGCATTGGTCCGATCCTTCCTACTCCTCCTCAGAAGAGGAGGAAAATCGTTACAGTTTGTTAGTAAGACATTTGTGGAGTGGTTGAAAAACAAGTTTAATTGACTCCAACCTAAGTATATGTAAACTTTCGACTTTAACTGTACATGTATCCCTTCAATCGACACTGAGTTTAGTTTTCTTTCACCTTACTGGAATAATCTCAGACTCGCTCTGAAACTGTATGAATTGGTGTCTCTAGGGTAATTCAGAAGGCTGATTGAAAACCTTTTTACTGAAGAATGTGTTTATTTTCTATGACTGTATTTTGCTTTTGTGTATTGATGTGAATATTGATATGTATAGTGTATTGATGTGAATATTGACGTGTATTGATGTGAATGTTGATATGTATAGTGTATTGATGTGAATATTGACGTGTATAGTGTATTGATGTGAATATTGATATGTATAGTGTATTGATATGTATAGTGTATTGATATGTATAGTGTATTGATGTGAATATTGGTATGTATAGTGTATTGATATGTATAGTGTATTGATGTGAATATTGATATGTATAGTGTATTGATATGTATGGTGTATTGATGTGAATATTGGTATGTATAGTGTATTGATATGTATAGTGTATTGATGTGAATATTGATATGTATAGTGTATTGATGTGAATATTGATATGTATAGTGTATTGATGTGAATATTGGTATGTATAGTGTATTGATATGTATAGTGTATTGATGTGAATATTGATATGTATAGTGTATTGATGTGAATATTGACGTGTATAGTGTATTGATGTGAATATTGATATGTATAGTGTATTGATGTGAATATTGACATGTATTGACATGTATAGTGTATTGATGTGAATATTGATATGTATAGTGTATTGATGTGAATATTGACATGTAAAGTGTATTGATGTGAATATTGACATGTATAGTGTATTGATGTGAATATTGGTATGTAAAGTGTATTGATGTGAATATTGATATGTATAGTGTATTGATGTGAATATTGACATGTATAGTGTATTGATGTGAATATTGACATGTATAGTGTATTGATGTGAATATTGATATGTATAGTGTATTGATGTGAATATTGACATGTAAAGTGTATTGATGTGAATATTGATGTGTATAGTGTATTGATGTGAATATTGACATGTATAGTGTATTGATGTGTATATTGACATGTATAGTGTATTGATGTGAATATTGGTATGTAAAGTGTATTGATGTGAATATTGACGTGTATAGTGTATTGATGTGAATATTGATATGTATAGTGTATTGATGTGTATAGTGTATTGATGTGTATAGTGTATTGATGTGTATAGTGTATTGATGTGAATATTGACATGTATAGTGTATTGATGTGTATAGTGTATTGATGTGTATAGTGTATTGATGTGTATAGTGTATTGATGTGAATATTGATATGTATAGTGTATTGATATGTATAGTGTATTGATGTGAATATTGACATGTATAGTGTATTGATGTGAATATTGATGTGTATAGTGTATTGATATGTATAGTGTATTGATGTGAATATTGACATGTATAGTGTATTGATGTGAATATTGACATGTATAGTGTATTGATGTGTATAGTGTATTGATGTGAATATTGATATGTATAGTGTATTGATGTGTATAGTGTATTGATGTGTATAGTGTATTGATGTGTATAGTGTATTGATGTGTATAGTGTATTGATGTGAATATTTACATGTATAGTGTATTGATGTGAATATTGACATGTATAGTGTATTGATGTGTATAGTGTATTGATGTGTATAGTGTATTGATGTGAATATTGACATGTATAGTGTATTGATGTGTATAGTGACATGTATAGTGTATTGATGTGTATAGTGTATTGATGTGTATAGTGTATTGATGTGTATAGTATATTGATGTGTATATTGACATGTATAGTGTATTGATGTGTATATTGACATGTATAGTGTATTGATGTGAATATTGATATGTATAGTGTATTGATGTGTATAGTGACATGTATAGTGTATTGATGTGAATATTGACATGTATAGTGTATTGATGTGTATATTGACATGTATAGTGTATTGATGTGTATATTGACATGTATAGTGTATTGATGTGTATATTGACATGTATAGTGTATTGATGTGTATATTGATGTGTATAGTGTATTGATGTGTATAGTGTATTGATGTGAATATTGACATGTATAGTGTATTGATGTGAATATTGACATGTATAGTGTATTGATGTGTATATTGACATGTATAGTGTATTGATGTGTATAGTATATTGATGTGTATATTGACATGTATAGTGTATTGATGTGTATAGTATATTGATGTGTATATTGACATGTATAGTGTATTGATGTGTATAGTATATTGATGTGTATATTGACATGTATAGTGTATTGATGTGTATAGTATATTGATGTGTATATTGACATGTATAGTGTATTGATGTGTATATTGACATGTATAGTGTATTGATGTGTATAGTATATTGATGTGTATATTGACATGTATAGTGTATTGATGTGTATAGTATATTGATGTGTATAGTGTATTGATGTGTATATTGACATGTATAGTGTATTGATGTGTATATTGACATGTATAGTGTATTGATGTGTATAGTGTATTGATGTGAATATTGATATGTATAGTGTATTGATGTGTATATTGACATGTATAGTGTATTGATGTGTATAGTGTATTGATGTGAATATTGATATGTATAGTGTATTGATGTGTATAGTATATTGATGTGTATATTGACATGTATAGTGTATTGATGTGTATATTGACATGTATAGTGTATTGATGTGTATATTGACATGTATAGTGTATTGATGTGAATATTTACATGTATAGTGTATTGATGTGTATATTGACATGTATAGTGTATTGACGTGTATAGTGTATTGATGTGAATATTGATATGTATAGTGTATTGATGTGTATAGTGTATTGATGTGAATATTGATATGTATAGTGTATTGATGTGTATAGTGTATTGATGTGTATAGTGTATTGATGTGTATAGTGTATTGATGTGAATATTGATATGTATAGTGTATTGATGTGAATATTGATATGTATAGTGTATTGATATGTATAGTGTATTGATATGTATAGTGTATTGATGTGAATATTGACATGTATAGTGTATTGATGTGTATAGTGATATGTATAGTGTATTGATGTATATTCAGGGCTCATCTGTAAAAGAGACCTTGGTCTCAGCATGTCTTCCTGTCAAAATAAAGGTTAAATACATGAAATAAAATGATAATGCAGCAACAAAGGCTCTCCACTTATGGAGGTCTTTGGCCAACTATCTTTACCAATGTCTGGTCAGTGGACAGACAGTCTACTTCCTGTTGCACCGTGTCAACAAACCAACCTTTGTATCTCCCCTCGCTCTGCTAGCTGTCTGCTTATTATTAAATGTTTGACCAAGATACATAACATGCGTCATGTGTAGTGAATGACTGCCCTCTGAGAAACGTGATGGGTGTAAATAGGGGTTCACACGTTCCTTTATTTGATTTGAACATTTTGTGTCACTACTATTAAACAAACTTGATCTGGATTTGAGGCAGACCTGGGTTCAAAATGTTTTGCATTTGCTTTAGCCTGCCTGGAGTGCCAGATGACCTTGGTGTGCTTTTTTGAGACTTCTATTGGTTCCATTGCGCCAAGCAAGTTCAATCAAGCCCAGATCAAGTGTTTGAAATAGTTTCAAACACTATTTGAAGCCGGATCTGATTTCAGGCTGATGCCAAAATCAGATGAAAGTCAATAAAACGTTAGTTTTTCATGACTTCATAGTTTAATCTATGCCATTAAACTCCATGGTTAGCAAAAATCAATTAAATAAGATGAAGCTAATCAATATACTGGAGACAAGTATAGAATCTGAAAATTACAATGTGGAAATACACACATGGCCAACAGTATGTGGACATTAAAATGAGTGAATTCAGCTATTTTAGCCACATCCGTTGCTGACAGTTGTATAAAATCGAGTGCACAGCTATGCAATCTCCATAGACAAACATTGACAGTAGAATGGCCTTACTGAAGAACTCTGTGACTTTCAATGTGGCACCATCATACAGTAGGATGCCACCTTTCGTCAAATGTCTGCCCTGCTAGAGCTGCCCTGGTCAACTGTAAGTGCTGTTATTGTGAAGTGGACACATCCAGGAGCAACAACGGCTCAGCTGTGAAGTGGTAGGCCACACAAGCGCACAGAAGGGGACCGCCGAGTGCTGAAGCGTTGTCCTTGGTTGCAACACTCACTACCGAGTTCCAAACTGCCTCTGCAAGCAACGTCAGCACAAGAACTGTTAGTTGGGAGCTTTTATGAAATGGGTTTCCATGGCCGAGCAGCTGCACACAAGCCTAATATCGCCATGCGCAATGGCAAGCGTCAGCTGGAGTGGTGTAAAGTTCACTGCCATTGGACTCTGGAGCAGTGAAAAACGTGTTCTCTGGAGTGATGAATCACGCTTCTCCATCGGGCAGTGCGATGGACTAATCTGGGTTTGGCGGATGCCAGGAGAACGCTACCTGCCTCAATGCATAGTGCCAACTGCAAAGTTTGGTGGAGGAGGAATAATGGTCTGGGGCTGTTTTTCACGGTTCGGGCTAGGCTCCTTTGTTCAAGTGAAGGGAAATCTTAACGCTACAATATACAATGACATTCTAGATAATTCTGTGTTTCCAACTTTGTGGCAACAGTTTGAGGAAGGCTCTTTCCTGTTTCAGCGTGGCAATACCCCCATGCACAAAGTGAGGTCCATACAGAAATGGTTTGTCTAGATTCTTGTGGAAGAACTTGACTGGCCTGCATAGAGCCCTGACCTCAACCCCATCGAACACCTTTGGGATGAATTGGAACACCGACTGCGAGCCAGTCAGTGCTCAACCTCACTAATGACCTTATGGCTGAATGGAAGCAAGTCCCGCAGCAATGTTCCAACATCTAGTGGAAAGCCTTCCCAGAAGAGTGGAGGCTGTTATAGCTGCAAAAGGGGGGAACAACTCCATATTAATTCCCATGATTTTGGAATGTGATGATCGACGAGCCCGTGTCCACATACTTTTGGCTGTGTAGTGTATATCACCATTGAAATATGCATTCAGAGCAGATGCATGTGTGCTTCAATAGTTCTGCATCAATGAAAAAAAGACATTTAAAAACACATCAACTTCCATCAAGCGGTAAGAGAAAATAACAGTGCTGTGCTTTTAACCCATGGGGAGTGTCAGAGCATAGGCTGTTTCGGTCGAAGTAGAACATTTGCTACTAATGCTATGACATTAGTGGAAGATTTGAAATTAACATATCAGGTTTCGAGTAGCGTAACCTTTTACTAATGCTATGACATGCACTCACTTTCAATGAGTAAACAAAACCGAAAATAACAATGTCTGCTGTGGGTTTAGCCGATGGGGACTATCAGTCTTTAGGTGATCTATAGGTATCTGTATTTACGCAAAGTAGGACCTTTGTTAATGCTATGACATTAGTGCAAAGTCTGAAACAAACAGAATAGACATGGTCTACGTCCCAAATGGCACTCTGTTCCCTATTAAGTGCACTAGCTTTGACCTGGCCCATAGGGATTCAGCCATTAAGTAGCCCTATATCCACTATCCATGATATAAACGCTATCAGACAACCTTTTTTTATGTTATGCCAGACGGCTGGAGTATGTACCCTGCTGAGATCGGAGAGTGGATGGGCAACCTGGTGTGTGTGTGTGTGTGTGTGTTTGAGAGAGAGATTATGTGCATGCAGGCGGGCATGTGTGTGTCTCAAATCGATCAGGAGGGGGATGGATGAACGGAGGGGGTCGAGGTCACCGGTTTGCCGGTTCATCTTTGTTTCATGAGTTCTAATGCATTTTCAAAAAACCTCCCCATTCGTGTCCCCTCACGTCTGGCTGGGATTTTCAAGCATCAAATGGCCCTGATGGTAGCATGATCTGCTGGTTATTGTCTGGTAGCATGATCTGCTGGTTATTGTCTGGTAGCATGATCTGCTGGTTATTGTCTGGTAGCATGATCTGCTGGTTATTGTCTGGTAGCATGATCTGCTGGTCTGGTAGCATGATCTGCTGGTTATTGTCTGGTAGCATGATCTGCTGGTTATTGTCTGGTAGCATGATCTGCTGGTTATTGTCTGGTAGCATGATCTGCTGGTTATTGTCTGGTAGCATGATCTGCTGGTTATTGTCTGGTAGCATGATCTGCTGGTCTGCATGATCTGCTGGTCTGGTAGCATGATCTGCTGGTTATTGTCTGGTAGCATGATCTGCTGGTTATTGTCTGGTAGCATGATCTGCTGGTTATTGTCTGGTAGCATTATCTGCCGATATTTGTTGTTGTGGTGATTAGCGGGGGAGGACACCATCAAGGAGGATCAGTGGGGGTGGAGCTGAGGCTCTTCTTGTAGGAGGAATTGAATTGAAGAGGCTGTTGTAATGTGCACACACACTAACACATGCGTGCACACACACACTAACACATACGTACACACACGCGCGCACACACACCGGGTGCACCATATAGGGGATCAGCAGGGGGGTTGAGCAAAAGTTCTAGGAATTGAACAGGCAGTTCTAGCGGGCTGTTCTGTTCTTGTGAATTACCCACAGGGTTGGGTTTGAATGTGTCAAGATCTAACATCCATCATGGTTATCTTACTTGATCTGTTTCCAAGTTTAACTCGCAGTTCAGAGACACAAGAAAACAACAACAACACTCACACACGCATGCACCCACACACGCGCGCACACACACACGAACACACACAAACACACACGTGCACACACACACACACCATATTTTCTCTTTTCTCCCTCTAAACACCTCATCATCACTTGACATTTCATGATGTGAAGCGTCCAGCTGTAGTTCACTGGGTGGATAACAGAGGCAAACACGCGTGTGTATGTGTGAACACCACCAGCTGTGTAGTATTTGAGGATGGCAGAGTGTGGCCCGAATGGCACCCTATGGTTCTTGGTCAAAAGTAGGGCACTATGTAGGGAATATGGTGCCATTTGAGATGCAGCCATTGTCTTCTCCACTACACCTCTTGTAACCTCTTCAGGGACATGTCATAGGGAAATACATTCAGTGAAATACTTCTCTCTTTGTCTAGGCAATAGAGACTTCCACTCCAGGCAGATATGAATGCACACCTATATATACAGTGGCTTGCAAAAGTATTCACTCTTGGCATTTTTCCTATTTTGATGCCTTACAACCTGGAATTAAAATAGATTTTGGGGGGGCTTGTATAATTTGATTTACACAACCTGCCTACCACTTTGAAGATGCAAAATATTGAAACAAACAAGATATGAGACAGGAAAGCTGAACTTGAGTGTGCATAACTATTCAACCCACCCCCCCAAAGTCAATACATTGTAGAGCCACCTTTGCAGCAATTACAGCTGCAAGTCTCTTGGGGTATGTCTCTATAAGCTATGCACATCTAGCCACTGGGATTTTTTTCTTCAAGACAAAACTGCTCCAGCTCCAGAAATCTTTAAGTCATATCACAGATTCTCAATTGGATTGAGGTCTAGGCTTTGACTAAGCCATTCCACGACATGTAAATGTTTCCCCTTAAACCACTCGAGTGTTGCTTCAGCAGTATGCTTAGGCTTATTGTCCTGCTGGAAGGTGAACCTCCGTCCCAGTCTCAAATCTCTTGAAGACTGAAACAGGTTTCCCTCGAATTTCCCTGTATTTAGCGCCATCCATGATTCCTTAAATTCTGACCAGTTTCCCAGTCCCTGCCAATGAAAACATACCCACAGCATGATGCTGCCACCACCATGCTTCATTGTCGGGATGTTGATCTCGGGGTGATGAGAGGTTTTGGGTTTGCGCCAGACATAGCATTTTTCTTTATGGCCAAAAAGCTCAATTTTAGTCTCATCTAACCAGAGTACCTTATTCCATATGTTTGGGAGTCTCCCACATGCCTTTTAGCGAACACCAAAAGTTTTTGCTTATTCTTTTCATTAAACAATGGCTTTTTGGAGTGTAAGCTCTGTGGAGTGTAAGGCTTAAAGTGGTCCTATAGACAGATACTCCAATCTCCGCTGTGGAGCTTTGCAGTTCCAGGGTTATCTTTGGTCTCATTGTTGCTTCTCTGATTGATGCCCTCCTTGCCTGGTCTGTGAGTTTTGGTGGGCGGCCCTCTCTTGGCAAGTTTGTTGTGGTGCCATATTCTTTCCATTTTTTAATAATGGATTTAATGGTGCTCCGTGGGATGTTCAAAGTTTCTGATATTTTTTTACCTTTACCCTTACTCTAAACCGAGTTCATATCCTGTACCCAACCCTACCCCCAAACCTTTACCCTTTCCCTAAACTGGGTTTGTATCTTGTACTCAACCCTACCCTCCAAAACCGTTACCCTTACTCTAAACCGGGTTCATATCCTGTACCCAACCCTACCCCCAAACCTTTACCCTTTCCCTAAACTGAGTTCATATCTTGTACTCAACCCTACCCTCCAAAACCGTTACCCTTACTCTAAACTGGGTTCGTATCCTGTACCCAACCCTACCCCCAAACTATACCCTTCGCCTAAACCTGGTTAATATGTTATACCCAACCCTACCCCCAAACCTTTATCCTTACCCTAAACCGGGTTCGTATCCTGTACCCAACCCTACCCTCTAAACCTTTACCCTAAACATGGTTCGTGTCCTGCACAAAACCTTTACCCGTTCCCTAAACTGGGTTAATATGCTATACCCTACCCCTAAACCTTTACCCTTACTCTAAACTGGGTTCATATCATGTACCCAACCCTACCCCCAAACCTAAACCCTAAACCGGGTTTGTATCCTATATCCATATCTTACCCTCACTTTTATGTCAATATCTTCATTATTCTTTACACCTTTTAAACCCAATAAAGTTTGTTTTAATAAAAGTCAAGTTGAGAACAACAAGAAAAGGTGAACTACAATGTCCATACACCCTAGTCTCCCACCCAACCCCAAACCTCAACCTGGAAACCGAAAAGAGAGATATAAGAATCCCTGAGCTGTCACTACCAGTATCAAAGTGTCTCTCTCTCTCTCTCTGTGTGTGTGTGTGTGTGTGTGTGTGTGTGTGTGTGTGTGTGTGTGTGTGTGTGTGTGTGTGTGTGTGTGTGTGTGTGTGTGTGTGTGTGTGTGTGTGTGTGTGTGTGTGTGTGTGTGTGTGTGTGTGTGTGTGTGTGTGTGTGTGTGTGTGTGTGTGTGTGTCACCATAAAGGATTAATTTATAACTTTCACTGAACAGTCAACAGTTCGATAATCTACATTCCAACTTCAGTTACAGAGCTTGATAGCGATTTGAATTCAGGTGGTACAAGGCAACTCGGAAAGTATTCAGACCCCTTGATTCCCCCCTCCATTTTGTTACATTACAGCCTTATTCTAAAAATGGATTAATAAAAATCCTCAGCAATCTACACACAATACCCCATAATGATGAAGTGAAAACAGGTTTTCAGAAGTGTTTGCAAATGTATAAAACAGAAATACCTCATTTTACATAAATATTCAGACCCTTTGCTATGAGACTTGAAATTGAGCTCAGGTGCGTCCTGTTTCCAATGATCATCCTTGAGATGTTTCTATAACTTGATTGGAGTCCACCTGTGGTAAATTCAATTAATTGGACATGATTTGGAAAGGCACACCTGTCTATATAAAGTCCCACAGTTGACAGTGCCTGTCAGAGCAAAAACCAAGCCATGAGGTCGAAGTAATTGTCCGTCCAACCTTCTCTGTCCAACCATCTCTCACCAATCAGGCCTTTATGGTAGAGTGGCAAGATGGAAGCCACTCCTCAGTAAAAGGCACATGACAGCCCACTTGGAGTTTTCCAAAAGTTACCTAAAGACTCTCTATGACCATGAGAAACAAGATTCTCTGGTCTAATTAAACCAAGATTGAACTCTTTGGCCTGAATGCCAAGTGTCACGCCTGGAGGAAACCTGGCACCATCCTACAGTGAAGCATGGTTGTGGCAGAATCATGAGGTGGGGATGTTTTTCAGGGGCAGGGACTGGGAGACTAGTCAGGATTGAGGGAAAGAAGAACGGAGCAAAGTACAGAGAGATCCTTGATGAAAACCTGCTCCAGAGCGCTCAGGACCTCAGACTGGCCCACCCAGAGCAGTGACGCTCCCCATCCAACCATCCAACCAGACAGAGCTTGAGAGGATCTGCAGAGAAGAATGGGAGAAACTCCCCAAATACAAGCTTGTAGCGCCATACCCAAGAAGACTCGAGGCTGTACTTGCTGCCAAAGGTGCTTCAACAAAGTACTATGTAAAGGGTCTGAAAACTTATGTAAATGTGATATTTCAGTTTTTTTTTGTCAACCTCATTTTTCCTTTGTCATTATAGGGTATTGTATGTCGATTGATAAGGAAAAAATACAATGTAATCAATTTCAGAATAAGGCTGTAATGCAAAAGTCAAGGGGTCTGAAAGCCATATCTCAGACTGGACAATAAAAAGAAAAGATTAAGATGGGCAAAATAACAGACACTGGCCAGAGGAACTCTGCCTAGAAGGCCAGCATCCCGGAGTCGCCTCTTCACTCTTGACGTTGGGACTGGTGTTTTGCGGGTACTATTTAATGAAGCTGCCAGTTGAGGACTTGTGAGGCATTAGTTTCTCATACTAGACACTCTAATGTACTTGTCCATTTGCTCAGTTGTGCACCGGGGCCTCCCACTCCTTTCTATTCTGGTTAGAGTCAGTTTGCGCTGTTCTATGCAGGTAGTAGTACAAAGCGTTGTATAAGACCTTCAGTTTCTTGGCAATTTCTCACATGGAATAGCCTTCATTTCTCAGAACAAGAATAGACTGATGAGATTCAGAAGAAAGTATCTTTGTTTCGGGCCATTTTGAGCCTTTAATCAAACCCACAAATTCTGACGCTCCAGATACTCAACTAGTCTAAAGAAGGCCAGTTTTATTGCTTCTTTAATCAGAACAACAGTTTTCAGCTGTGCTAACATAATTGCAAAAGGGTTTTCTAATGATCAATTAGCCTTTTAAAATGATAAACTTGGATTAGCTAACACAACGTGCCATTGGAACACAGGAATGATGGTTGCTGATAATGGGCCTCTGTTTATGGAATATCTAGATAAATGTACAATCAGCCGTTTCCAGCTACAATAGTCATTTACAACATTAACAATGTCTACGCTGTGATCTGATCAATTTGATGTCATTTTAATGGACAAAAAAAATTGCTTTTCTTTCAACAACAAGAACATTTCTAAGTGACTCCAAACTTTTGAACGGTAGTGTATATTAAAGATGACTTGCCTACTACCAGTACAGTATGTTTATCTGAAGGCCTAGCCTGAACGATTGGGCGAATCAACAATAAATTAAATGCTGATTAAAACTCCTGAAAGGCTCCACAGGTACTGAAATCTGCTGCCTTGTATTTGGTGTTTATTTTCTCAAATGTTCTCCCTAGTAGGGAGTGCTAATGGCTTCTAAATATGACTCTACATCATTCGAATAAGGTTTTGGCTATTCCCAACTCCCTTGGGTACCAGTTGGTTGCCATTAGCGACACGTGGTCACTGGTGCGATCTTACGAAATGTGATTGTAACTAAACTAAGTGAAAAATGTTCTCAAACATTTGACTGTTTTTCTAAGGCCTGTTTTCCACCGTCATTACTGAGAGAGGGAGAGAGATGGGGGAGAGAGAGAGAGATGGGGGAGGGAGAGAGAGAGGGGGAGAGTTGACCTCTTCACTGCTATTCTCTCCACTGTGAGTCATTTGCATGTTCTATGATTCTATGATTCCGTTTCTCTTTTATCATTAAGGTCATTAGTGATAATAATCTAAGAGATTGACTGATAGCTGTGTGACACCCACACACGCACGCACGCACACACACACACACACACACACACACACACACACACACACACACAGTGTTCATTTGTTCTCCAGAGGGCCATGTGCAGGAAAGCCCAAGTTCACATGTATTGATAATATTCCTTCGTAATATTCCTTCCAGTTTGCTACAACAGGAAAATATTTCCACAGCAACAGGAAATGTGAATTATTATGTGGATTATAATTCAGGGACATTTCTGTAGGGGTTGATATATTTTTCTTAACGGAAAATAAAGTCTGAAATGTCAAAGTGGAAATTACAAACTTCAGAAGCCTTCTTAAACCTCAAATACACTACGAGTTTTAAATGTCCTGCACTGCAGGAACGTTCTCCTGCAACAGGGTGATCACATTAAGATCCAACACCAGACGGAAAGGTGAAAGGTTAATAGTAGTGATGAATATGAGTTATATTTCATTATCTCTCGGGTAGGGACAGTATGTGTAAAAGGCATCCGTCAACATTTAAGTGAAGATATACCAGTCAGTTATGCTTTTAACTCTGCATGCTTCCTACTTCAACATAGCTACTTCAGGGAAGGGAAGATAATATATGCCATTTAAGCAGATGCTTTTAACCCAGAAGTGAGTGCATTTTCGTAGCAGGAATATCTTTATGAAGGCCATATGTTTCTCAACTAGCATCATAAAGGACCACGATAGACAGCATTCACCTCAAAGGACCTATGAACATAACATAAGTTACCATCTGTGGGGTTGCTATCTAAACAGCCAGCTGGCTGTTTTTATGCCATTTCCTTGTCATTATTTGCTGTCATGCTGTAGATAGATAGATGGATAGATAGATAGATAGATAGATAGATAGATAGATAGATTTTGGGGTCACTTAGAATTGTCCTTGTTTTCCATGAAAACGTACATGAAATTAGTTGCAAAATGAATAGGAAATATAGTCAAGACGTTGACACGGTTATAAATAATGATTTTTAATAGTAATTGTGTCCTTCAAACTTTGCTTTTGTCAAAGAATCCTCCATTTGCAGCAATTACAGCCTTGCAGACATTTGGCATTCTAGTTGTCAAGTTGTTGAGATAATCTGAAGAGATTTCACCCCACGCTTCCTGAAGCACCTCCCACAAATTGGATTGGCTTGATGGGCACTTCTTATGTACCATATGGTCAAGCTGCGCCCACAACAGCTCAATAGGGTTGAGATCCGGTGCCTGTGCTGGCCACTCCCTTATAGACAGAATACCAGCTGACTGCTTCTTCGCTGAATAGTTGGTGCATAGTTTGGTGCTGTACTTTATGTCACTGTCCTGTTGTAGGAGGAAATAGTCTCCAATTAAGCACCGCCCACATGGCGTTGCAAAATGGAGTGATAGCCTTCCTTCTTTTACCTTGTACAAATATCCCACTTTACCACTACCAAAGCACCCCCAGACCATCCCATTGCCTCCACCATGCTTGACAGATGGCGTCAAGCACTCCTTCATTCTTCATATTTTCATTTTATCTGCGTCTCACGAATGTTCTTCTTTGTGATCTGAGTACCTCAAACTTAGATTAGTCTGTCCATAACACTTTATTCCAATCTTCCTCTGTCCAGTGTCTGTGTTCTTTTGCCCATCTTAATCTTTTATTTTTATTGGACAGTCTGAGATATGACTTTTTCTTTGCAACTTTTCCTAGAAGGCCAGCATGCCGGAGTCGCCTCTTCACCCTTGACGTTGAGACTGGTGTTTTGCGGGTACTATTTAATGAAGCTACCAGTTGAGGACAGTTTCTCAAACTAGACAGTCTAATGTACTTGTCCTCTTGCTCAGCTGTGCATCGAGGCCTCCCACTCCTCTTTATATTCTGGTCAGAGCCAGTTTGCACTGTTCTGTGAAGGGAGCAATTTCTCGCATGGAATAGCCTTCATTTCTCAGAACAAGAAGTTTCAGAAGAAAGTTTCAGAAGAAAGTTCTTTGTTTCTGACCATTTTAAACCTGTAATCGAACCCACAAATGCTGATGCTCCAGATACTCAACTAGTCTAAAGAAGGCCCGTTTTATTGTTCCTTTAATCAGAACAACAGTTTTCAGCTGTGCTAACATAATTGCAAAAGGGTTTTCTAATGATCAATTAGCATTTTTAAAATGATAAACTTGGATTAGCTAACACAATGTGCCATTGGAAAACAGGAATGATGGTTTCTGATAATGGGCCTCTGTACGCCTACAGTATGTAGATATTCCATAAAAAAATCAGCTGTTTCCTGCTACAATAGTCATTTTCAACATTAACAATGTCTACACTGTATTTGTGGTCCATTTGATGTTATTTTAATGGACAAAAAAAGTGCTTTTCTTTCATATACAAGAACATTTCTAAGTGACCCCAAACTTTTGAACGGTAGTGTAGATAGAGGAAGCGAAACAGCATCAAGTCCCCACAGTCATTGTAGCCTATGGATCATCACGCTGGGGAAGAATGTTGACAAAAGACAACACTACTCACCTAATCAAATGAAACCCTGAAGTTAGTTTTATGAGTCTGGGAAACATGGAGAGGGGTGTTCTTTACATCCAGCCGAGTCTAGCTCACAATTATCATTCTTCTCTCTGTACAGAGAGGGGACTTCTGGGAGATGGTTTCCATGGTGATGGGATAAATGCGACGAGGAAGAGGAGGCTTAATGTGACAATATTTCAGCCGCAATATCCCAGAGACCCATAACTAGGATTTCAAAAGGAGGGTATATTACTGGAGACCTTCAAAGTTTAGCACTAAACTATAAGGATTTGATCTAATCTATCACATCACATCTAGTGGCTCTTTAGGGTACTTCACAGTGTCACAGGTATGTAAATATGTGTGGCCTTATCACATGTAAAATATATAAAATAATTGAATAAGATAAAAAAGTTGTAAAGCTGACAAAGCTGTAAAACGTTATCTGAAATATAAACCATCAACTTAGTGATTGGTGTTTAATTTGAGGGTTTCAGTATGAAATATCCCTACATGTTTTTACACAAACTTTTTTACTATATCAATATGTATTTGTTGTAAATGTTTTGGTGTCAAACTGGTGGCAGTTGTGAAAAAAGTCCTTAGTTGCAAGAGTTGCAGAGTTAACTGACAATAATGTCATTGTTGATTAGCATCATTAATGAAAAGAATCGTCTATTTTCTCTTGAATAGTATGATCTATGTACTAGAAAATCATGGATAATATGGACACAGATATAATAAATTACTACTATATATGAATATACAGTGCCTTGCGAAAGTATTCGGCCCCCTTGAACTTTGCGACCTTTTGCCACATTTCAGGCTTCAAACATAAAGATATAAAACTGTATTTTTTTGTGAAGAATCAACAACAAGTGGGACACAATCATGAAGTGGAACGACATTTATTGGATATTTCAAACTTTTTTAACAAATCAAAAACTGAAAAATTGGGCGTGCAAAATTATTCAGCCCCTTTACTTTCAGTGCAGCAAACTCTCTCCAGAAGTTCAGTGAGGATCTCTGAATGATCCAATGTTGACCTAAATGACTAATGATGATAAATACAATCCACCTGTGTGTAATCAAGTCTCCGTATAAATGCACCTGCACTGTGATAGTCTCAGAGGTCCGTTAAAAGCGCAGAGAGCATCATGAAGAACAAGGAACACACCAGGCAGGTCCGAGATACTGTTGTGAAGAAGTTTAAAGCCGGATTTGGATACAAAAAGATTTCCCAAGCTTTAAACATCCCAAGGAGCACTGTGCAAGCGATAATATTGAAATGGAAGGAGTATCAGACCACTGCAAATCTACCAAGACCTGGCCGTCCCTCTAAACTTTCAGCTCATACAAGGAGAAGACTGATCAGAGATGCAGCCAAGAGGCCCATGATCACTCTGGATGAACTGCAGAGATCTACAGCTGAGGTGGGAGACTCTGTCCATAGGACAACAATCAGTCGTATATTGCACAAATCTGGCCTTTATGGAAGAGTGGCAAGAAGAAAGCCATTTCTTAAAGATCCATAAAAAGTGTCGTTTAAAGTTTGCCACAAGCCACCTGGGAGACACACCAAACATGTGGAAGAAGGTGCTCTGGTCAGATTAAACCAAAATTGAACTTTTTGGCAACAATGCAAAACGTTATGTTTGGCGTAAAAGCAACACAGCTCATCACCCTGACCACACCATCCCCACTGTCAAACATGGTGGTGGCAGCATCATGGTTTGGGCCTGCTTTTCTTCAGCAGGGACAGGGAAGATGGTTAAAATTGATGGGAAGATGGATGGAGCCAAATACAGGACCATTCTGGAAGAAAACCTGATGGAGTCTGCAAAAGACCTGAGACTGGGACAGAGATTTGTCTTCCAACAAGACAATGATCCAAAACATAAAGCAAAATCTACAATGGAATGGTTAAAAAAAAAACATATCCAGGTGTTAGAATGGCCAAGTCAAAGTCCAGACCTGAATCCAATCGAGAATCTGTGGAAAGAACTGAAAACTGCTGTTCACAAATGCTCTCCATCCAACCTCACTGAGCTCGAGCTGTTTTGCAAGGAGGAATGGGAAAAAATTTCAGTCTCTCGATGTGCAAAACTGATAGAGACATACCCCAAGGGACTTACAGCTGTAATCGCAGCAAAAGGTGACGCTACAAAGTATTAACTTAAGGGGGCTGAATACTTTTGCACGCCCAATTTTTCAGTTTTTGATTTGTTAAAAAAGTTTGAAATATCCAATAAATGTCGTTCCACTTCATGATTGTGTCCCACTTGTTGTTGATTCTTCACAAAAAAAATACAGTTTTATATCTTTATGTTTGAAGCCTGAAATGTGGCAAAAGGTCGCAAAGTTCAAGGGGGCCGAATACTTTCGCAAGGCACTGTATATGTTTATGTTATTCAATTATAAATGACCCAAGTGCTGATAGATTGCCATAGATTTTCTGTTCATTACCAAAATTACTG